>NW_027618923.1:0-57422 GCF_964187855.1 Myxine glutinosa | reverse complement strand
CCACTTTTGCACTTGTATTCGTGTGGAAAAAACACTTTTTGCACTTGTGTTGGTGCAGGAAACCACTTTTGCACTTGTATTAGTGTGGAAAAAACCACTTCTCGCACTTGTGTTAGTGTTGAAAAACCACTTTTCGCACTTGTGTTAGTGTTGAAAAACCACTTTTCGCACTTGTGTTGGTGCAGGAAACCACTTTTGCACTTGTATTAGTGTGGAAAAAACACTTTTTGCACTTGTGATAGTGTTGAAAAACCACTTTTCGCACTTGTGTTAGTGTTTAAAAACCACTTTTCGCACTTGTGTTGGTGCAGGAAACCACTTTTGCACTTGTATTTATGTGGAAAAACCACTTTTCGCACTTGTGTTAGTGTTGAAAGACCACTTTTTGCACTTGTGATAGTGTTGAAAAACCACTTTTCGCACTTGTGTTAGTGTTGAAAAACCACTTTTCGCACTTGTGTTGGTGCAGGAAACCACTTTTGCACTTGTATTAGTGTGGAAAAAACACTTTTTGCACTTGTGATAGTGTTGAAAAACCACTTTTTGCACTTGTGTTAGTGTTGAAAAACCACTTTTCGCACTTGTGTTGGTGCAGGAAACCACTTTTGCACTTGTATTTGTGTGGAAAAACCACTTTTCGCACTTGTGTTAGTGTTGAAAAACCACTTTTCGCACTTGTGTTAGTGTTGAAAAACCACTTTTCGCACTTGTGTTGGTGCAGGAAACCACTTTTGCACTTGTATTCGTGTGGAAAAAACACTTTTTGCACTCTTGTGTTAGTGTTGAAAAACCACTTTTAGCACTTGTGTTGGTGCAGGACACCACTTTTGCACTTGTATTAGTGTGGAAAAAACATTTTTGCACTTGTGATAGTGTTGAAAAACCACTTTTCGCACTTGTGTTAGTGTTGAAAAACCACTTTTCGCACTTGTGTTGGTGCAGGAAACCACTTTTGCACCTGTATTAGTGTGGAAAAACCACTTTTCGCACTTGTGTTAGTGTTGAAAAACCACTTTTCGCACTTGTTTTAGTGTGGAAAAAACACTTTTTGCACTTGTGATAGTGTTGAAAAACCACTTTTCGCACTTGTGTTAGTGTTGAAAACCCACTTTTCGCACTTGTGTTGGTGCAGGAAACCACTTTTGCACTTGTATTAGTGTGGAAAAAACCACTTTTCGCACTTGTGTTAGTGTTGAAAAACCACTTTTCGCACTTGTGTTAGTGTTGAAAAACCACTTTTCGCACTTGTGTTGGTGCAGGAAACCACTTTTGCACTTGTATTTATGTGGAAAAACCACTTTTCGCACTTGTGTTAGTGTTGAAAGACCACTTTTTGCACTTGTGATAGTGTTGAAAAACCACTTTTCGCACTTGTGTTAGTGTTGAAAAACCACTTTTCGCACTTGTGTTGGTGCAGGAAACCACTTTTGCACTTGTATTAGTGTGGAAAAAACACTTTTTGCACTTGTGATAGTGTTGAAAAACCACTTTTTGCACTTGTGTTAGTGTTGAAAAACCACTTTTCGCATTTGTGTTGGTGCAGGAAACCACTTTTGCACTTGTATTTGTGTGGAAAAACCACTTTTCGCACTTGTGTTAGTGTTGAAAAACCACTTTTCGCACTTGTGTTAGTGTTGAAAAACCACTTTTCGCACTTGTGTTAGTGTTGAAAAACCACTTTTCGCACTTGTTTTGGTGCAGGAAACCACTTTTGCACTTGTATTAGTGTGGAAAAAACACTTTTTGCACTTGTGATAGTGTTGAAAAACCACTTTTCGCACTTGTGTTAGTGTTGAAAAACCACTTTTCGCACTTGTGTTAGTGTTGAAAAACCACTTTTCGCACTTGTGTTGGTGCAGGAAACCACTTTTGCACTTGTATTAGTGTGGAAAAACCACTTTTCGCACTTGTGTTAGTGTTGAAAAACCACTTTTCGCACTTGTCTTAGTGTTGAAAAACCACTTTTCGCACTTGTGTTGGTGCAGGAAACCACTTTTGCACTTGTATTAGTGTGGAAAAAACACTTTTTGCACTTGTGATAGTGTTGAAAAACCACTTTTCGCACTTGTGTTAGTGTTGAAAAACCACTTTTCGCACTTGTGTTGGTGCAGGAAACCACTTTTGCACTTGTATTTATGTGGAAAAACCACTTTTCGCACTTGTGTTAATGTTGAAAAACCACTTGTCGCACTTGTGTTAGTGTTGAAAAACCACTTTTCGCACTTGTGTTAGTGTTGAAAAACCACTTTTCGCACTTGTGTTAGTGTTGAAAAACCACATTTCACACTTGTGTAAGTGTTGAAAAACCACTTTTCGCACTTGTGTTGGTGCAGGAAACCACTTTTGCACTTGAATTAGTGTGGAAATAACACTTTTTGCACTTGTGATAGTGTTGAAAAACCACTTTTCGCACTTGTGTTAGTGTTGAAAAACCACTTTTCGCACTTGTGTTGGTGCAGGAAACCACTTTTGCACTTGTGTTAGTGTTGAAAAACCACTTTTCGCACTTGTGTTGGTGCAGGAAACCACTTTTGCACTTGTATTAGTGTGGAAAAAACACTTTTTGCACTTGTGATAGTGTTGAAAAACCACTTTTCGCACTTGTGTTAGTGTTGAAAAACCACTTTTCGCACTTGTGTTTTTGCAGGAAACCACTTTTGCACTTGTATTTATGTGGAAAAACCACTTTTCGCACTTGTGTTAGTGTTGAAAGACCACTTTTTGCACTTGTGATAGTGTTGAAAAACCACTTTTCGCACTTGTGTTAGTGTTGAAAAACCACTTTTCGCACTTGTGTTGGTGCAGGAAACCACTTTTGCACCTGTATTAGTGTGGAAAAACCACTTTTCGCACTTGTGTTGGTGCAGGAAACCACTTTTGCACTTGTATTAGTGTGGAAAAAACACTTTTTGCACTTGTGATAGTGTTGAAAAACCACTTTTTGCACTTGTGTTAGTGTTGAAAAACCACTTTTCGCACTTGTGTTGGTGCAGGAAACCACTTTTGCACTTGTATTTGTGTGGAAAAACCACTTTTCGCACTTGTGTTAGTGTTGAAAAACCACTTTTCGCACTTGTGTTAGTGTTGAAAAACCACTTTTCGCACTTGTGTTGGTGCAGGAAACCACTTTTGCACTTGTATTCGTGTGGAAAAAACACTTTTTGCACATGTGATAGTGTTGAAAAACCACTTTTCGCACTTGTGTTAGTGTTGAAAAACCACTTTTCGCACTTGTGTTAGTGTTGAAAAACCACTTTTCGCACTTGTTTTGGTGCAGGAAACCACTTTTGCACTTGTATTAGTGTGGAAAAAACACTTTTTGCACTTGTGATAGTGTTGAAAAACCACTTTTCGCACTTGTGTTAGTGTTGAAAAACCACTTTTCGCACTTGTGTTAGTGTTGAAAAACCACTTTTCGCACTTGTGTTGGTGCAGGAAACCACTTTTGCACTTGTATTAGTGTGGAAAAAACACTTTTTGCACTTGTGTTAGTGTTGAAAAACCACTTTTCGCACTTGTGTTAGTGTTGAAAAACCACTTTTCGCACTTGTGTTGGTGCAGGAAACCACTTTTGCACTTGTATTAGTGTGGAAAAACCACTTTTCGCACTTGTGTTGGTGCAGGAAACCACTTTTGCACTTGTATTAGTGTGGAAAAAACACTTTTTGCACTTGTGATAGTGATGAAAAACCACTTTTCGCACTTGTGTTAGTGTTGAAAATCCACTTTTCGCACTTGTGTTAGTGTTGAAAAACCACTTTTCGCACTTGTGTTGGTGCAGGAAACCACTTTTGCACTTGTATTAGTGTGGAAAAAACACTTTTTGCACTTGTGATAGTGTTGAAAAACCACTTTTCGCACTTGTGTTGGTGCAGGAAACCACTTTTGCACTTGTATTAGTGTGGAAAAAACCACTTCTCACACTTGTGTTAGTGTTGAAAAACCACTTTTCGCACTTGTGTTAGTGTTGAAAAACCACTTTTCGCACTTGTGTTGGTGCAGGAAACCACTTTTGCACTTGTATTAGTGTGGAAAAAACACTTTTTGCACTTGTGATAGTGTTGAAAAACCACTTTTCGCACTTGTGTTAGTGTTTAAAAACCACTTTTCGCACTTGTGTTGGTGCAGGAAACCACTTTTACACTTGTATTTATGTGGAAAAACCACTTTTCGCACTTGTGTTAGTGTTGAAAGACCACTTTTTGCACTTGTGATAGTGTTGAAAAACCACTTTTCGCACTTGTGTTAGTGTTGAAAAACCACTTTTCGCACTTGTGTTGGTGCAGGAAACCACTTTTGCACTTGTATTAGTGTGGAAAAAACACTTTTTGCACTTGTGATAGTGTTGAAAAACCACTTTTTGCACTTGTGTTAGTGTTGAAAAACCACTTTTCGCACTTGTGTTGGTGCAGGAAACCACTTTTGCACTTGTATTTGTGTGGAAAAACCACTTTTCGCACTTGTGTTAGTGTTGAAAAACCACTTTTCGCACTTGTGTTAGTGTTGAAAAACCACTTTTCGCACTTGTGTTGGTGCAGGAAACCACTTTTGCACTTGTATTCGTGTGGAAAAAACACTTTTCGCACTTGTGTTAGTGTTGAAAAACCACTTTTAGCACTTGTGTTGGTGCAGGACACCACTTTTGCACTTGTATTAGTGTGGAAAAAACATTTTTGCACTTGTGATAGTGTTGAAAAACCACTTTTCGCACTTGTGTTAGTGTTGAAAAACCACTTTTCGCACTTGTGTTGGTGCAGGAAACCACTTTTGCACCTGTATTAGTGTGGAAAAAACCACTTTTCGCACTTGTGTTAGTGTTGAAAAACCACTTTTCGCACTTGTTTTAGTGTGGAAAAAACACTTTTTGCACTTGTGATAGTGTTGAAAAACCACTTTTCGCACTTGTGTTAGTGTTGAAAACCCACTTTTCGCACTTGTGTTGGTGCAGGAAACCACTTTTGCACTTGTATTAGTGTGGAAAAAACCACTTTTCGCACTTGTGTTAGTGTTGAAAAACCACTTTTCGCACTTGTGTTAGTGTTGAAAAACCACTTTTCGCACTTGTGTTGGTGCAGGAAACCACTTTTGCACTTGTATTTATGTGGAAAAACCACTTTTCGCACTTGTGTTAGTGTTGAAAGACCACTTTTTGCACTTGTGATAGTGTTGAAAAACCACTTTTCGCACTTGTGTTAGTGTTGAAAAACCACTTTTCGCACTTGTGTTGGTGCAGGAAACCACTTTTGCACTTGTATTAGTGTGGAAAAAACACTTTTTGCACTTGTGATAGTGTTGAAAAACCACTTTTTGCACTTGTGTTAGTGTTGAAAAACCACTTTTCGCACTTGTGTTGGTGCAGGAAACCACTTTTGCACTTGTATTTGTGTGGAAAAACCACTTTTCGCACTTGTGTTAGTGTTGAAAAACCACTTTTCGCACTTGTGTTAGTGTTGAAAAACCACTTTTCGCACTTGTGTTAGTGTTGAAAAACCACTTTTCGCACTTGTTTTGGTGCAGGAAACCACTTTTGCACTTGTGTTAGTGTGGAAAAAACACTTTTTGCACTTGTGATAGTGTTGAAAAACCACTTTTCGCACTTGTGTTAGTGTTGAAAAACCACTTTTCGCACTTGTGTTAGTGTTGAAAAACCACTTTTCGCACTTGTGTTGGTGCAGGAAACCACTTTTGCACTTGTATTAGTGTGGAAAAACCACTTTTCGCACTTGTGTTAGTGTTGAAAAACCACTTTTCGCACTTGTCTTAGTGTTGAAAAACCACTTTTCGCACTTGTGTTGGTGCAGGAAACCACTTTTGCACTTGTATTAGTGTGGAAAAAACACTTTTTGCACTTGTGATAGTGTTGAAAAACCACTTTTCGCACTTGTGTTAGTGTTGAAAAACCACTTTTCGCACTTGTGTTGGTGCAGGAAACCACTTTTGCACTTGTATTTATGTGGAAAAACCACTTTTCGCACTTGTGTTAGTGTTGAAAAACCACTTGTCGCACTTGTGTTAGTGTTGAAAAACCACTTTTCGCACTTGTGTTAGTGTTGAAAAACCACTTTTCGCACTTGTGATAGTGTTGAAAAACCACTTTTCGCACTTGTGTTAGTGTTGAAAAACCACTTTTCGCACTTGTGTTGGTGCAGGAAACCACTTTTGCACTTGTGTTAGTGTTGAAAAACCACTTTTCGCACTTGTGTTGGTGCAGGAAACCACTTTTGCACTTGTATTAGTGTGGAAAAAACACTTTTTGCACTTGTGATAGTGTTGAAAAACCACTTTTCGCACTTGTGTTAGTGTTGAAAAACCACTTTTCGCACTTGTGTTTTTGCAGGAAACCACTTTTGCACTTGTATTTATGTGGAAAAACCACTTTTCGCACTTGTGTTAGTGTTGAAAGACCACTTTTTGCACTTCTGATAGTGTTGAAAAACCACTTTTCGCACTTGTGTTAGTGTTGAAAAAACACTTTTCGCACTTGTGTTGGTGCAGGAAACCACTTTTGCACCTGTATTAGTGTGGAAAAACCACTTTTCGCACTTGTGTTGGTGCAGGAAACCACTTTTGCACTTGTATTAGTGTGGAAAAAACACTTTTTGCACTTGTGATAGTGTTGAAAAACCACTTTTTGCACTTGTGTTAGTGTTGAAAAACCACTTTTCGCACTTGTGTTGGTGCAGAAAACCACTTTTGCACTTGTATTTGTGTGGAAAAACCACTTTTCGCACTTGTGTTAGTGTTGAAAAACCACTTTTCGCACTTGTGTTAGTGTTGAAAAACCACTTTTCGCACTTGTGTTGGTGCAGGAAACCACTTTTGCACTTGTATTCGTGTGGAAAAAACACTTTTTGCACATGTGATAGTGTTGAAAAACCACTTTTCGCACTTGTGTTAGTGTTGAAAAACCACTTTTCGCACTTGTGTTAGTGTTGAAAAACCACTTTTCGCACTTGTTTTGGTGCAGGAAACCACTTTTGCACTTGTATTAGTGTGGAAAAAACACTTTTTGCACTTGTGATAGTGTTGAAAAACCACTTTTCGCACTTGTGTTAGTGTTGAAAAACCACTTTTCGCACTTGTGTTAGTGTTGAAAAACCACTTTTCGCACTTGTGTTGGTGCAGGAAACCACTTTTGCACTTGTATTAGTGTGGAAAAAACACTTTTTGCACTTGTGATAGTGTTGAAAAACCACTTTTCGCACTTGTGTTAGTGTTGAAAAACCACTTTTCGCACTTGTGTTAGTGTTGAAAAACCACTTTTCGCACTTGTGTTGGTGCAGGAAACCACTTTTGCACTTGTATTAGTGTGGAAAAAACACTTTTTGCACTTGTGATAGTGTTGAAAAACCACTTTTTGCACTTGTGTTAGTGTTGAAAAACCACTTTTCGCACTTGTGTTGGTGCAGGAAACCACTTTTGCACTTGTATTTGTGTGGAAAAACCACTTTTCGCACTTCTGTTAGTGTTGAAAAACCACTTTTCGCACTTGTGTTAGTGTTGAAAAACCACTTTTCGCACTTGTGTTGGTGCAGGAAACCACTTTTGCACTGTATTCGTGTGGAAAAAACACTTTTCGCACTTGTGTTAGTGTTGAAAAACCACTTTTAGCACTTGTGTTGGTGCAGGACACCACTTTTGCACTTGTATTAGTGTGGAAAAAACATTTTTGCACTTGTGATAGTGTTGAAAAACCACTTTTCGCACTTGTGTTAGTGTTGAAAAACCACTTTTCGCACTTGTGTTGGTGCAGGAAACCACTTTTGCACCTGTATTAGTGTGGAAAAACCACTTTTCGCACTTGTGTTAGTGTTGAAAAACCACTTTTCGCACTTGTTTTAGTGTGGAAAAAACACTTTTTGCACTTGTGATAGTGTTGAAAAACCACTTTTCGCAATTGTGTTAGTGTTGAAAACCCACTTTTCGCACTTGTGTTAGTGCAGGAAACCACTTTTGCACTTGTATTAGTGTGGAAAAAACCACTTTTCGCACTTGTGTTAGTGTTGAAAAACCACTTTTCGCACTTGTGTTAGTGTTGAAAAACCACTTTTCGCACTTGTGTTGGTGCAGGAAACCACTTTTGCACTTGTATTTATGTGGAAAAACCACTTTTCGCACTTGTGTTAGTGTTGAAAGACCACTTTTCGCGCTTGTGTTAGTGTTGAAAAACCACTTTTCGCACTTGTGTTAGTGTTGAAAAACCACTTTTCGCACTTGTGTTGGTGCAGGAAACCACTTTTGCACTTGTATTAGTGTGGAAAAACCACTTTTCGCACTTGTGTTAGTGTTGAAAAACCACTTTTCGCACTTGTCTTAGTGTTGAAAAACCACTTTTCGCACTTGTGTTGGTGCAGGAAACCACTTTTGCACTTGTATTTATGTGGAAAAACCACTTTTCGCACTTGTGTTAGTGTTGAAAAACCATTTTTCGCACTTGTGTTAGTGTTGAAAAACCACTTTTCGCACTTGTGTTGGTGCAGGAAACCACTTTTGCACTTGTATTAGTGTGGAAAAAACACTTTTTGCACTTGTGATAGTGTTGAAAAACCACTTTTCGCACTTGTGTTAGTGTTGAAAAACCACTTTTCGCACTTGTGTTGGTGCAGGAAACCACTTTTGCACTTGTATTTGTGTGGAAAAACCACTTTTCGCACTTGTGTTAGTGTTGAAAAACCACTTTTCGCACTTGTGTTAGTGTTGAAAAACCACTTTTCGCACTTGTGTTGGTGCAGGAAACCACTTTTGCACTTGTATTCGTGTGGAAAAAACACTTTTTGCACTTGTGATAATGTTGAAAAACCACTTTTCGCACTTGTGTTAGTGTTGAAAAACCACTTTTCGCACTTGTGTTAGTGTTGAAAATCCACTTTTCGCACTTGTGTTAGTGTTGAAAAACCACTTTTCGCACTTGTGTTGGTGCAGGAAACCACTTTTGCACTTGTATTAGTGTGGAAAAAACACTTTTTGCACTTGTGATAGTGTTGAAAAACCACTTTTCGCACTTGTGTTGGTGCAGGAAACCACTTTTGCACTTGTATTAGTGTGGAAAAAACCACTTCTCACACTTGTGTTAGTGTTGAAAAACCACTTTTCGCACTTGTGTTAGTGTTGAAAAACCACTTTTCGCACTTGTGTTGGTGCAGGAAACCACTTTTGCACTTGTATTAGTGTGGAAAAAACACTTTTTGCACTTGTGATAGTGTTGAAAAACCACTTTTCGCACTTGTGTTAGTGTTTAAAAACCACTTTTCGCACTTGTGTTGGTGCAGGAAACCACTTTTGCACTTGTATTTATGTGGAAAAACCACTTTTCGCACTTGTGTTAGTGTTGAAAGACCACTTTTTGCACTTGTGATAGTGTTGAAAAACCACTTTTCGCACTTGTGTTAGTGTTGAAAAACCACTTTTCGCACTTGTGTTGGTGCAGGAAACCACTTTTGCACTTGTATTAGTGTGGAAAAAACACTTTTTGCACTTGTGATAGTGTTGAAAAACCACTTTTTGCACTTGTGTTAGTGTTGAAAAACCACTTTTCGCACTTGTGTTGGTGCAGGAAACCACTTTTGCACTTGTATTTGTGTGGAAAAACCACTTTTCGCACTTGTGTTAGTGTTGAAAAACCACTTTTCGCACTTGTGTTAGTGTTGAAAAACCACTTTTCGCACTTGTGTTGGTGCAGGAAACCACTTTTGCACTTGTATTCGTGTGGAAAAAACACTTTTCGCACTTGTGTTAGTGTTGAAAAACCACTTTTAGCACTTGTGTTGGTGCAGGACACCACTTTTGCACTTGTATTAGTGTGGAAAAAACATTTTTGCACTTGTGATAGTGTTGAAAAACCACTTTTCGCACTTGTGTTAGTGTTGAAAAACCACTTTTCGCACTTGTGTTGGTGCAGGAAACCACTTTTGCACCTGTATTAGTGTGGAAAAACCACTTTTCGCACTTGTGTTAGTGTTGAAAAACCACTTTTCGCACTTGTTTTAGTGTGGAAAAAACACTTTTTGCACTTGTGATAGTGTTGAAAAACCACTTTTTGCACTTGTGTTAGTGTTGAAAACCCACTTTTCGCACTTGTGTTGGTGCAGGAAACCACTTTTGCACTTGTATTAGTGTGGAAAAAACCACTTTTCGCACTTGTGTTAGTGTTGAAAAACCACTTTTCGCACTTGTGTTAGTGTTGAAAAACCACTTTTCGCACTTGTGTTGGTGCAGGAAACCACTTTTGCACTTGTATTTATGTGGAAAAACCACTTTTCGCACTTGTGTTAGTGTTGAAAGACCACTTTTTGCACTTGTGATAGTGTTGAAAAACCACTTTTCGCACTTGTGTTAGTGTTGAAAAACCACTTTTCGCACTTGTGTTGGTGCAGGAAACCACTTTTGCACTTGTATTAGTGTGGAAAAAACACTTTTTGCACTTGTGATAGTGTTGAAAAACCACTTTTTGCACTTGTGTTAGTGTTGAAAAACCACTTTTCGCATTTGTGTTGGTGCAGGAAACCACTTTTGCACTTGTATTTGTGTGGAAAAACCACTTTTCGCACTTGTGTTAGTGTTGAAAAACCACTTTTCGCACTTGTGTTAGTGTTGAAAAACCACTTTTCGCACTTGTGTTAGTGTTGAAAAACCACTTTTCGCACTTGTTTTGGTGCAGGAAACCACTTTTGCACTTGTATTAGTGTGGAAAAAACACTTTTTGCACTTGTGATAGTGTTGAAAAACCACTTTTCGCACTTGTGTTAGTGTTGAAAAACCACTTTTCGCACTTGTGTTAGTGTTGAAAAACCACTTTTCGCACTTGTGTTGGTGCAGGAAACCACTTTTGCACTTGTATTAGTGTGGAAAAACCACTTTTCGCACTTGTGTTAGTGTTGAAAAACCACTTTTCGCACTTGTCTTAGTGTTGAAAAACCACTTTTCGCACTTGTGTTGGTGCAGGAAACCACTTTTGCACTTGTATTAGTGTGGAAAAAACACTTTTTGCACTTGTGATAGTGTTGAAAAACCACTTTTCGCACTTGTGTTAGTGTTGAAAAACCACTTTTCGCACTTGTGTTGGTGCAGGAAACCACTTTTGCACTTGTATTTATGTGGAAAAACCACTTTTCGCACTTGTGTTAGTGTTGAAAAACCACTTGTCGCACTTGTGTTAGTGTTGAAAAACCACTTTTCGCACTTGTGTTAGTGTTGAAAAACCACTTTTCGCACTTGTGTTAGTGTTGAAAAACCACTTTTCGCACTTGTGTAAGTGTTGAAAAACCACTTTTCGCACTTGTGTTGGTGCAGGAAACCACTTTTGCACTTGAATTAGTGTGGAAATAACACTTTTTGCACTTGTGATAGTGTTGAAAAACCACTTTTCGCACTTGTGTTAGTGTTGAAAAACCACTTTTCGCACTTGTGTTGGTGCAGGAAACCACTTTTGCACTTGTGTTAGTGTTGAAAAACCACTTTTCGCACTTGTGTTGGTGCAGGAAACCACTTTTGCACTTGTATTAGTGTGGAAAAAACACTTTTTGCACTTGTGATAGTGTTGAAAAACCACTTTTCGCACTTGTGTTAGTGTTGAAAAACCACTTTTCGCACTTGTGTTTTTGCAGGAAACCACTTTTGCACTTGTATTTATGTGGAAAAACCACTTTTCGCACTTGTGTTAGTGTTGAAAGACCACTTTTTGCACTTGTGATAGTGTTGAAAAACCACTTTTCGCACTTGTGTTAGTGTTGAAAAACCACTTTTCGCACTTGTGTTGGTGCAGGAAACCACTTTTGCACCTGTATTAGTGTGGAAAAACCACTTTTCGCAATTGTGTTGGTGCAGGAAACCACTTTTGCACTTGTATTAGTGTGGAAAAAACACTTTTTGCACTTGTGATAGTGTTGAAAAACCACTTTTTGCACTTGTGTTAGTGTTGAAAAACCACTTTTCGCACTTGTGTTGGTGCAGGAAACCACTTTTGCACTTGTATTTGTGTGGAAAAACCACTTTTCGCACTTGTGTTAGTGTTGAAAAACCACTTTTCGCACTTGTGTTAGTGTTGAAAAACCACTTTTCGCACTTGTGTTGGTGCAGGAAACCACTTTTGCACTTGTATTCGTGTGGAAAAAACACTTTTTGCACATGTGATAGTGTTGAAAAACCACTTTTCGCACTTGTGTTAGTGTTGAAAAACCACTTTTCGCACTTGTGTTAGTGTTGAAAAACCACTTTTCGCACTTGTTTTGGTGCAGGAAACCACTTTTGCACTTGTATTAGTGTGGAAAAAACACTTTTTGCACTTGTGATAGTGTTGAAAAACCACTTTTCGCACTTGTGTTAGTGTTGAAAAACGACTTTTCGCACTTGTGTTAGTGTTGAAAAACCACTTTTCGCACTTGTGTTGGTGCAGGAAACCACTTTTGCACTTGTATTAGTGTGGAAAAAACACTTTTTGCACTTGTGATAGTGTTGAAAAACCACTTTTCGCACTTGTGTTAGTGTTGAAAAACCACTTTTCGCACTTGTGTTAGTGTTGAAAAACCACTTTTTGCACTTGTGTTGGTGCAGGAAACCACTTTTGCACTTGTATTAGTGTGGAAAAAACACTTTTTGCACTTGTGATAGTGTTGAAAAACCACTTTTTGCACTTGTGTTAGTGTTGAAAAACCACTTTTCGCACTTGTGTTGGTGCAGGAAACCACTTTTGCACTTGTATTTGTGTGGAAAAACCACTTTTCGCACTTCTGTTAGTGTTGAAAAACCACTTTTCGCACTTGTGTTAGTGTTGAAAAACCACTTTTCGCACTTGTGTTGGTGCAGGAAACCACTTTTGCACTTGTATTCGTGTGGAAAAAACACTTTTCGCACTTGTGTTAGTGTTGAAAAACCACTTTTAGCACTTGTGTTGGTGCAGGACACCACTTTTGCACCTGTATTAGTGTGGAAAAACCACTTTTCGCACTTGTGTTAGTGTTGAAAAACCACTTTTCGCACTTGTTTTAGTGTGGAAAAAACACTTTTTGCACTTGTGATAGTGTTGAAAAACCACTTTTCGCAATTGTGTTAGTGTTGAAAACCCACTTTTCGCACTTGTGTTGGTGCAGGAAACCACTTTTGCACTTGTATTAGTGTGGAAAAAACCACTTTTCGCACTTGTGTTAGTGTTGAAAAACCACTTTTCGCACTTGTGTTAGTGTTGAAAAACCACTTTTCGCACTTGTGTTGGTGCAGGAAACCACTTTTGCACTTGTATTTATGTGGAAAAACCACTTTTCGCACTTGTGTTAGTGTTGAAAGACCACTTTTTGCACTTGTGATAGTGTTGAAAAACCACTTTTCGCACTTGTGTTAGTGTTGAAAAACCACTTTTCGCACTTGTGTTGGTGCAGGAAACCACTTTTGCACTTGTATTAGTGTGGAAAAAACACTTTTTGCACTTGTGATAGTGTTGAAAAACCACTTTTTGCACTTGTGTTAGTGTTGAAAAACCACTTTTCACACTTGTGTTGGTGCAGGAAACCACTTTTGCACTTGTATTTGTGTGGAAAAACCACTTTTCGCACTTGTGTTAGTGTTGAAAAACCACTTTTCGCACTTGTGTTAGTGTTGAAAAACCACTTTTCGCACTTGTGTTAGTGTTGAAAAACCACTTTTCGCACTTGTTTTGGTGCAGGAAACCACTTTTGCACTTGTATTAGTGTGGAAAAAACACTTTTTGCACTTGTGATAGTGTTGAAAAACCACTTTTCGCACTTGTGTTAGTGTTGAAAAACCACTTTTCGCACTTGTGTTAGTGTTGAAAAACCACTTTTCGCACTTGTGTTGGTGCAGGAAACCACTTTTGCACTTGTATTAGTGTGGAAAAACCACTTTTCGCACTTGTGTTAGTGTTGAAAAACCACTTTTCGCACTTGTCTTAGTGTTGAAAAACCACTTTTCGCACTTGTGTTGGTGCAGGAAACCACTTTTGCACTTGTATTAGTGTGGAAAAAACACTTTTTGCACTTGTGATAGTGTTGAAAAACCACTTTTCGCACTTGTGTTAGTGTTGAAAAACCACTTTTCGCACTTGTGTTGGTGCAGGAAACCACTTTTGCACTTGTATTTATGTGGAAAAACCACTTTTCGCACTTGTGTTAGTGTTGAAAAACCACTTGTCGCACTTGTGTTAGTGTTGAAAAACCACTTTTCGCACTTGTGTTAGTGTTGAAAAACCACTTTTCGCACTTGTGTTAGTGTTGAAAAACCACTTTTCGCACTTGTGTTAGTGTTGAAAAACCACTTTTCGCACTTGTGTTGGTGCAGGAAACCACTTTTGCACTTGTATTAGTGTGGAAAAACCACTTTTCGCACTTGTGTTAGTGTTGAAAAACCACTTTTCGCACTTGTCTTAGTGTTGAAAAACCACTTTTCGCACTTGTGTTGGTGCAGGAAACCACTTTTGCACTTGAATTAGTGTGGGAAAAACACTTTTTGCACTTGTGATAGTGTTGAAAAACCACTTTTCGCACTTGTGTTAGTGTTGAAAAACCACTTTTCGCACTTGTGTTGGTGCAGGAAACCACTTTTGCACTTGTGTTAGTGTTGAAAAACCACTTTTCGCACTTGTGTTGGTGCAGGAAACCACTTTTGCACTTGTATTAGTGTGGAAAAAACACTTTTTGCACTTGTGATAGTGTTGAAAAACCACTTTTCGCACTTGTGTTAGTGTTGAAAAACCACTTTTCGCACTTGTGTTTTTGCAGGAAACCACTTTTGCACTTGTATTTATGTGGAAAAACCACTTTTCGCACTTGTGTTAGTGTGGAAAGACCACTTTTTGCACTTGTGATAGTGTTGAAAAACCACTTTTCGCACTTGTATTAGTGTGGAAAAAACACTTTTTGCACTTGTGATAGTGTTGAAAAACCACTTTTTGCACTTGTGTTAGTGTTGAAAAACCACTTTTCGCACTTGTGTTGGTGCAGGAAACCACTTTTGCACTTGTGTTAGTGTTGAAAAACCACTTTTCGCACTTGTGTTGGTGCAGGAAACCACTTTTGCACTTGTATTAGTGTGGAAAAAACACTTTTTGCACTTGTGATAGTGTTGAAAAACCACTTTTCGCACTTGTGTTAGTGTTGAAAAACCACTTTTCGCACTTGTGTTTTTGCAGGAAACCACTTTTGCACTTGTATTTATGTGGAAAAACCACTTTTCGCACTTGTGTTGGTGCAGGAAACCACTTTTGCACTTGTGTTAGTGTTGAAAAACCACTTTTCGCACTTGTGTTGGTGCAGGAAACCACTTTTGCACTTGTATTAGTGTGGAAAAAACACTTTTTGCACTTGTGATAGTGTTGAAAAACCACTTTTCGCACTTGTGTTAGTGTTGAAAAACCACTTTTCGCACTTGTGTTTTTGCAGGAAACCACTTTTGCACTTGTATTTATGTGGAAAAACCACTTTTCGCACTTGTGTTAGTGTGGAAAGACCACTTTTTGCACTTGTGATAGTGTTGAAAAACCACTTTTCGCACTTGTATTAGTGTGGAAAAAACACTTTTTGCACTTGTGATAGTGTTGAAAAACCACTTTTTGCACTTGTGTTAGTGTTGAAAAACCACTTTTCGCACTTGTGTTGGTGCAGGAAACCACTTTTGCACTTGTGTTAGTGTTGAAAAACCACTTTTCGCACTTGTGTTGGTGCAGGAAACCACTTTTGCACTTGTATTAGTGTGGAAAAAACACTTTTTGCACTTGTGATAGTGTTGAAAAACCACTTTTCGCACTTGTGTTAGTGTTGAAAAACCACTTTTCGCACTTGTGTTTTTGCAGGAAACCACTTTTGCACTTGTATTTATGTGGAAAAACCACTTTTCGCACTTGTGTTAGTGTGGAAAGACCACTTTTTGCACTTGTGATAGTGTTGAAAAACCACTTTTCGCACTTGTATTAGTGTGGAAAAAACACTTTTTGCACTTGTGATAGTGTTGAAAAACCACTTTTTGCACTTGTGTTAGTGTTGAAAAACCACTTTTCGCACTTGTGTTGGTGCAGGAAACCACTTTTGCACTTGTATTTGTGTGGAAAAACCACTTTTCGCACTTGTGTTAGTGTTGAAAAACCACTTTTCGCACTTGTGTTAGTGTTGAAAAACCACTTTTCGCACTTGTGTTGGTGCAGGAAACCACTTTTGCACTTGTATTCGTGTGGAAAAAACACTTTTTGCACTTGTGATAATGTTGAAAAACCACTTTTCGCACTTGTGTTAGTGTTGAAAAACCACTTTTCGCACTTGTGTTAGTGTTGAAAAACCACTTTTCGCACTTGTGTTAGTGTTGAAAAACCACTTTTCGCACTTGTGTTGGTGCAGGAAACCACTTTTGCACTTGTATTAGTGTGGAAAAAACACTTTTTGCACTTGTGATAGTGTTGAAAAACCACTTTTCGCACTTGTGTTGGTGCAGGAAACCACTTTTGCACTTGTATTAGTGTGGAAAAAACCACTTCTCACACTTGTGTTAGTGTTGAAAAACCACTTTTCGCACTTGTGTTAGTGTTGAAAAACCACTTTTCGCACTTGTGTTGGTGCAGGAAACCACTTTTGCACTTGTATTAGTGTGGAAAAAACACTTTTTGCACTTGTGATAGTGTTGAAAAACCACTTTTCGCACTTGTGTTAGTGTTGAAAAACCACTTTTCGCACTTGTGTTTTTGCAGGAAACCACTTTTGCACTTGTATTTATGTGGAAAAACCACTTTTCGCACTTGTGTTAGTGTTGAAAGACCACTTTTTGCACTTGTGATAGTGTTGAAAAACCACTTTTCGCACTTGTGTTAGTGTTGAAAAACCACTTTTCGCACTTGTGTTGGTGCAGGAAACCACTTTTGCACCTGTATTAGTGTGGAAAAACCACTTTTCGCACTTGTGTTAGTGTTGAAAAACCACTTTTCGCACTTGTTTTAGTGTGGAAAAAACACTTTTTGCACTTGTGATAGTGTTGAAAAACCACTTTTCGCACTTGTGTTAGTGTTGAAAACCCACTTTTCGCACTTGTGTTGGTGCAGGAAACCACTTTTGCACTTGTATTAGTGTGGAAAAAACCACTTTTCGCACTTGTGTTAGTGTTGAAAAACCACTTTTCGCACTTGTGTTAGTGTTGAAAAACCACTTTTCGCACTTGTGTTGGTGCAGGAAACCACTTTTGCACTTGTATTTATGTGGAAAAACCACTTTTCGCACTTGTGTTAGTGTTGAAAGACCACTTTTTGCACTTGTGATAGTGTTGAAAAACCACTTTTCGCACTTGTGTTAGTGTTGAAAAACCACTTTTCGCACTTGTGTTGGTGCAGGAAACCACTTTTGCACTTGTATTAGTGTGGAAAAAACACTTTTTGCACTTGTGATAGTGTTGAAAAACCACTTTTTGCACTTGTGTTAGTGTTGAAAAACCACTTTTCGCACTTGTGTTGGTGCAGGAAACCACTTTTGCACTTGTATTTGTGTGGAAAAACCACTTTTCGCACTTGTGTTAGTGTTGAAAAACCACTTTTCGCACTTGTGTTAGTGTTGAAAAACCACTTTTCGCACTTGTGTTAGTGTTGAAAAACCACTTTTCGCACTTGTTTTGGTGCAGGAAACCACTTTTGCACTTGTATTAGTGTGGAAAAAACACTTTTTGCACTTGTGATAGTGTTGAAAAACCACTTTTCGCACTTGTGTTAGTGTTGAAAAACCACTTTTCGCACTTGTGTTAGTGTTGAAAAACCACTTTTCGCACTTGTGTTGGTGCAGGAAACCACTTTTGCACTTGTATTAGTGTGGAAAACCACTTTTCGCACTTGTGTTAGTGTTGAAAAACCACTTTTCGCACTTGTCTTAGTGTTGAAAAACCACTTTTCGCACTTGTGTTGGTGCAGGAAACCACTTTTGCACTTGTATTAGTGTGGAAAAAACACTTTTTGCACTTGTGATAGTGTTGAAAAACCACTTTTCGCACTTGTGTTAGTGTTGAAAAACCACTTTTTGCACTTGTGTTGGTGCAGGAAACCACTTTTGCACTTGTATTTATGTGGAAAAACCACTTTTCGCACTTGTGTTAGTGTTGAAAAACCATTTTTCGCACTTGTGTTAGTGTTGAAAAACCACTTTTCGCACTTGTGTTGGTGCAGGAAACCACTTTTGCACTTGTATTAGTGTGGAAAAAACACTTTTTGCACTTGTGATAGTGTTGAAAAACCACTTTTCGCACTTGTGTTAGTGTTGAAAAACCACTTTTCGCACTTGTGTTGGTGCAGGAAACCACTTTTGCACTTGTATTTGTGTGGAAAAACCACTTTTCGCACTTGTGTTAGTGTTGAAAAACCACTTTTCGCACTTGTGTTAGTGTTGAAAAACCACTTTTCGCACTTGTGTTGGTGCAGGAAACCACTTTTGCACTTGTATTCGTGTGGAAAAAACACTTTTTGCACTTGTGATAATGTTGAAAAACCACTTTTCGCACTTGTGTTAGTGTTGAAAAACCACTTTTCGCACTTGTGTTAGTGTTGAAAAACCACTTTTCGCACTTGTGTTAGTGTTGAAAAACCACTTTTCGCACTTGTGTTGGTGCAGGAAACCACTTTTGCACTTGTATTAGTGTGGAAAAAACACTTTTTGCACTTGTGATAGTGTTGAAAAACCACTTTTCGCACTTGTGTTGGTGCAGGAAACCACTTTTGCACTTGTATTAGTGTGGAAAAAACCACTTCTCACACTTGTGTTAGTGTTGAAAAACCACTTTTCGCACTTGTGTTAGTGTTGAAAAACCACTTTTCGCACTTGTGTTGGTGCAGGAAACCACTTTTGCACTTGTATTAGTGTGGCAAAAACACTTTTTGCACTTGTGATAGTGTTGAAAAACCACTTTTCGCACTTGTGTTAGTGTTGAAAAACCACTTTTCGCACTTGTGTTGGTGCAGGAAACCACTTTTGCACTTGTATTTATGTGGAAAAACCACTTTTCGCACTTGTGTTAGTGTTGAAAGACCACTTTTTGCACTTGTGATAGTGTTGAAAAACCACTTTTCGCACTTGTGTTAGTGTTGAAAAACCACTTTTCGCACTTGTGTTGGTGCAGGAAACCACTTTTGCACTTGTATTAGTGTGGAAAAAACACTTTTTGCACTTGTGATGGTGTTGAAAAACCACTTTTTGCACTTGTGTTAGTGTTGAAAAACCACTTTTCGCACTTGTGTTGGTGCAGGAAACCACTTTTGCACTTGTATTTGTGTGGAAAAACCACTTTTCGCACTTGTGTTAGTGTTGAAAAACCACTTTTCGCACTTGTGTTAGTGTTGAAAAACCACTTTTTGCACTTGTGTTGGTGCAGGAAACCACTTTTGCACTTGTATTCGTGTGGAAAAAACACTTTTCGCACTTGTGTTAGTGTTGAAAAACCACTTTTAGCACTTGTGTTGGTGCAGGACACCACTTTTGCACTTGTATTAGTGTGGAAAAAACATTTTTGCACTTGTGATAGTGTTGAAAAACCACTTTTCGCACTTGTGTTAGTGTTGAAAAACCACTTTTCGCATTTGTGTTGGTGCAGGAAACCACTTTTGCACTTGTATTCGTGTGGAAAAAACACTTTTTGCACTTGTGATAATGTTGAAAAACCACTTTTCGCACTTGTGTTAGTGTTGAAAAACCACTTTTCGCACTTGTGTTAGTGTTGAAAAACCACTTTTCGCACTTGTGTTAGTGTTGAAAAACCACTTTTCGCACTTGTGTTGGTGCAGGAAACCACTTTTGCACTTGTATTAGTGTGGAAAAAACACTTTTTGCACTTGTGATAGTGTTGAAAAACCACTTTTCGCACTTGTGTTGGTGCAGGAAACCACTTTTGCACTTGTATTAGTGTGGAAAAAACCACTTCTCACACTTGTGTTAGTGTTGAAAAACCACTTTTCGCACTTGTGTTAGTGTTGAAAAACCACTTTTCGCACTTGTGTTGGTGCAGGAAACCACTTTTGCACTTGTATTAGTGTGGAAAAAACACTTTTTGCACTTGTGATAGTGTTGAAAAACCACTTTTCGCACTTGTGTTAGTGTTGAAAAACCACTTTTCGCACTTGTGTTTTTGCAGGAAACCACTTTTGCACTTGTATTTATGTGGAAAAACCACTTTTCACACTTGTGTTAGTGTTGAAAGACCACTTTTTGCACTTGTGATAGTGTTGAAAAACCACTTTTCGCACTTGTGTTAGTGTTGAAAAACCACTTTTCGCACTTGTGTTGGTGCAGGAAACCACTTTTGCACCTGTATTAGTGTGGAAAAACCACTTTTCGCACTTGTGTTAGTGTTGAAAAACCACTTTTCGCACTTGTTTTAGTGTGGAAAAAACACTTTTTGCACTTGTGATAGTGTTGAAAAACCACTTTTCGCACTTGTGTTAGTGTTGAAAACCCACTTTTCGCACTTGTGTTGGTGCAGGAAACCACTTTTGCACTTGTATTAGTGTGGAAAAAACCACTTTTCGCACTTGTGTTAGTGTTGAAAAACCACTTTTCGCACTTGTGTTAGTGTTGAAAAACCACTTTTCGCACTTGTGTTGGTGCAGGAAACCACTTTTGCACTTGTATTTATGTGGAAAAACCACTTTTCGCACTTGTGTTAGTGTTGAAAGACCACTTTTTGCACTTGTGATAGTGTTGAAAAACCACTTTTCGCACTTGTGTTAGTGTTGAAAAACCACTTTTCGCACTTGTGTTGGTGCAGGAAACCACTTTTGCACTTGTATTAGTGTGGAAAAAACACTTTTTGCACTTGTGATAGTGTTGAAAAACCACTTTTTGCACTTGTGTTAGTGTTGAAAAACCACTTTTCGCACTTGTGTTGGTGCAGGAAACCACTTTTGCACTTGTATTTGTGTGGAAAAACCACTTTTCGCACTTGTGTTAGTGTTGAAAAACCACTTTTCGCACTTGTGTTAGTGTTGAAAAACCACTTTTCGCACTTGTGTTAGTGTTGAAAAACCACTTTTCGCACTTGTTTTGGTGCAGGAAACCACTTTTGCACTTGTATTAGTGTGGAAAAAACACTTTTTGCACTTGTGATAGTGTTGAAAAACCACTTTTCGCACTTGTGTTAGTGTTGAAAAACCACTTTTCGCACTTGTGTTAGTGTTGAAAAACCACTTTTCGCACTTGTGTTGGTGCAGGAAACCACTTTTGCACTTGTATTAGTGTGGAAAACCACTTTTCGCACTTGTGTTAGTGTTGAAAAACCACTTTTCGCACTTGTCTTAGTGTTGAAAAACCACTTTTCGCACTTGTGTTGGTGCAGGAAACCACTTTTGCACTTGTATTAGTGTGGAAAAAACACTTTTTGCACTTGTGATAGTGTTGAAAAACCACTTTTCGCACTTGTGTTAGTGTTGAAAAACCACTTTTCGCACTTGTGTTGGTGCAGGAAACCACTTTTGCACTTGTATTTATGTGGAAAAACCACTTTTCGCACTTGTGTTAGTGTTGAAAAACCACTTTTCGCACTTGTGTTAGTGTTGAAAAACCACTTTTCGCACTTGTGTTGGTGCAGGAAACCACTTTTGCACTTGCATTAGTGTGGAAAAAACACTTTTTGCACTTGTGATAGTGTTGAAAAACCACTTTTCGCACTTGTGTTAGTGTTGAAAAACCACTTTTCGCACTTGTGTTGGTGCAGGAAACCACTTTTGCACTTGTATTTGTGTGGAAAAACCACTTTTCGCACTTGTGTTAGTGTTGAAAAACCACTTTTCGCACTTGTGTTAGTGTTGAAAAACCACTTTTCGCACTTGTGTTGGTGCAGGAAACCACTTTTGCACTTGTATTCGTGTGGAAAAAACACTTTTTGCACTTGTGATAATGTTGAAAAACCACTTTTCGCACTTGTGTTAGTGTTGAAAAACCACTTTTCGCACTTGTGTTAGTGTTGAAAAACCACTTTTCGCACTTGTGTTAGTGTTGAAAAACCACTTTTCGCACTTGTGTTGGTGCAGGAAACCACTTTTGCACTTGTATTAGTGTGGAAAAAACACTTTTTGCACTTGTGATAGTGTTGAAAAACCACTTTTCGCACTTGTGTTGGTGCAGGAAACCACTTTTGCACTTGTATTAGTGTGGAAAAAACCACTTCTCACACTTGTGTTAGTGTTGAAAAACCACTTTTCGCACTTGTGTTAGTGTTGAAAAACCACTTTTCGCACTTGTGTTGGTGCAGGAAACCACTTTTGCACTTGTATTAGTGTGGAAAAAACACTTTTTGCACTTGTGATAGTGTTGAAAAACCACTTTTCGCACTTGTGTTAGTGTTGAAAAACCACTTTTCGCACTTGTGTTGGTGCAGGAAACCACTTTTGCACTTGTATTTATGTGGAAAAACCACTTTTCGCACTTGTGTTAGTGTTGAAAGACCACTTTTTGCACTTGTGATAGTGTTGAAAAACCACTTTTCGCACTTGTGTTAGTGTTGAAAAACCACTTTTCGCACTTGTGTTGGTGCAGGAAACCACTTTTGCACTTGTATTAGTGTGGAAAAAACACTTTTTGCACTTGTGATAGTGTTGAAAAACCACTTTTTGCACTTGTGTTAGTGTTGAAAAACCACTTTTCGCACTTGTGTTGGTGCAGGAAACCACTTTTGCACTTGTATTTGTGTGGAAAAACCACTTTTCGCACTTGTGTTAGTGTTGAAAAACCACTTTTCGCACTTGTGTTAGTGTTGAAAAACCACTTTTTGCACTTGTGTTGGTGCAGGAAACCACTTTTGCACTTGTATTCGTGTGGAAAAAACACTTTTCGCACTTGTGTTAGTGTTGAAAAACCACTTTTAGCACTTGTGTTGGTGCAGGACACCACTTTTGCACTTGTATTAGTGTGGAAAAAACATTTTTGCACTTGTGATAGTGTTGAAAAACCACTTTTCGCACTTGTGTTAGTGTTGAAAAACCACTTTTCGCACTTGTGTTGGTGCAGGAAACCACTTTTGCACCTGTATTAGTGTGGAAAAACCACTTTTCGCACTTGTGTTAGTGTTGAAAAACCACTTTTCGCACTTGTTTTAGTGTGGAAAAAACACTTTTTGCACTTGTGATAGTGTTGAAAAACCACTTTTCGCACTTGTGTTAGTGTTGAAAACCCACTTTTCGCACTTGTGTTGGTGCAGGAAACCACTTTTGCACTTGTATTATTGTGGAAAGAACCACTTTTCGCACTTGTGTTAGTGTTGAAAAACCACTTTTCGCACTTGTGTTAGTGTTGAAAAACCACTTTTCGCACTTGTGTTGGTGCAGGAAACCACTTTTGCACTTGTATTTATGTGGAAAAACCACTTTTCGCACTTTTGTTAGTGTTGAAAGAACACTTTTTGCACTTGTGATAGTGTTGAAAAACCACTTTTCGCACTTGTGTTAGTGTTGAAAAACCACTTTTCGCACTTGTGTTGGTGCAGGAAACCACTTTTGCACTTGTATTAGTGTGGAAAAAACACTTTTTGCACTTGTGATAGTGTTGAAAAACCACTTTTTGCACTTGTGTTAGTGTTGAAAAACCACTTTTCGCACTTTTGTTGGTGCAGGAAACCACTTTTGCACTTGTATTTGTGTGGAAAAACCACTTTTCGCACTTGTGTTAGTGTTGAAAAACCACTTTTCGCACTTGTGTTAGTGTTGAAAAACCACTTTTCGCACTTGTGTTAGTGTTGAAAAACCACTTTTCGCACTTGTTTTGGTGCAGGAAACCACTTTTGCACTTGTATTAGTGTGGAAAAAACACTTTTTGCACTTGTGATAGTGTTGAAAAACCACTTTTCGCACTTGTGTTAGTGTTGAAAAACCACTTTTCGCACTTGTGTTAGTGTTGAAAAACCACTTTTCGCACTTGTGTTGGTGCAGGAAACCACTTTTGCACTTGTATTAGTGTGGAAAAACCACTTTTCGCACTTGTGTTAGTGTTGAAAAACCACTTTTCGCACTTGTTTTAGTGTTGAAAAACCACTTTTCGCACTTGTGTTGGTGCAGGAAACCACTTTTGCACTTGTGTTAGTGTGGAAAAAACACTTTTTGCACTTGTGTTAGTGTTGAAAAACCACTTTTCGCACTTGTGTTAGTGTTGAAAAACCACTTTTCGCACTTGTGTTAGTGTTGAAAAACCACTTTTCGCACTTGTGTTGGTGCAGGAAACCACTTTTGCACTTGTATTAGTGTGGAAAAACCACGTTTCGCACTTGTGTTAGTGTTGAAAAACCACTTTTAGCACTTGTGTTGGTGCAGGACACCACTTTTGCACTTGTATTAGTGTGGAAAAAACATTTTTGCACTTGTGATAGTGTTGAAAAACAACTTTTCGCACTTGTGTTAGTGTTGAAAAACCACTTTTCGCACTTGTGTTGGTGCAGGAAACCACTTTTGCACCTGTATTAGTGTGGAAAAACCACTTTTCGCACTTGTGTTAGTGTTGAAAAACCACTTTTCGCACTTGTTTTAGTGTGGAAAAAACACTTTTTGCACTTGTGATAGTGTTGAAAAACCACTTTTCGCACTTGTGTTAGTGTTGAAAAACCACTTTTCGCACTTGTGTTGGTGCAGGAAACCACTTTTGCACTTGTATTAGTGTGGAAAAACCACTTTTCGCACTTGTGTTGGTGCAGGAAACCACTTTTGCACTTGTATTAGTGTGGAAAAACCACTTTTCGCACTTGTGTTAGTGTTGAAAAACCACTTTTCGCACTTGTGTTAGTGTTGAAAAACCACTTTTCGCACTTGTGTTAGTGTTGAAAAACCACTTTTCGCACTTGTTTTAGTGTGGAAAAAACACTTTTTGCACTTGTGATAGTGTTGAAAAACCACTTTTCGCACTTGTGTTAGTGTTGAAAAACCACTTTTCGCACTTGTGTTGGTGCAGGAAACCACTTTTGCACTTGTATTAGTGTGGAAAAAACACTTTTTGCACTTGTGATAGTGTTGAAAAACCACTTTTCGCACTTGTGTTAGTGTTGAAAAACCACTTTTCGCACTTGTGTTGGTGCAGGAAACCACTTTTGCACTTGTATTTATGTGGAAAAACCACTTTTCGCACTTGTGTTAGTGTTGAAAAACCACTTTTCGCACTTGTGTTAGTGTTGAAAAACCACTTTTCGCACTTGTGTTGGTGCAGGAAACCACTTTTGCACTTGTATTAGTGTGGAAAAAACACTTTTTGCACTTGTGATAGTGTTGAAAAACCACTTTTCGCACTTGTGTTAGTGTTGAAAAACCATTTTCGCACTTGTGTTGGTGCAGGAAACCACTTTTGCACTTGTATTTGTGTGGCAAAACCACTTTTCGCACTTGTGTTAGTGTTGAAAAACCACTTTTCGCACTTGTGTTAGTGTTGAAAAACCACTTTTCGCACTTGTGTTGGTGCAGGAAAACACTTTTGCACTTGTATTTATGTGGAAAAACCACTTTTCGCACTTGTGTTAGTGTTGAAAAACCACTTTTCGCACTTGTGTTAGTGTTGAAAAACCACTTTTCGCACTTGTGTTGGTGCAGGAAACCACTTTTGCACTTGTATTAGTGTGGAAAAAACACTTTTTGCACTTGTGATAGTGATGAAAAACCACTTTTCGCACTTGTGTTAGTGTTGAAAAACCACTTTTCGCACTTGTGTTGGTGCAGGAAACCACTTTTGCACTTGTATTTGTGTGGAAAAACCACTTTTCGCACTTGTGTTAGTGTTGAAAAACCACTTTTCGCACTTGTGTTAGTGTTGAAAAACCACTTTTGGCACTTGTGTTGGTGCAGGAAACCACTTTTGCACTTGTATTCGTGTGGAAAAAACACTTTTTGCACTTGTGATAATGTTGAAAAACCACTTTTCGCACTTGTGTTAGTGTTGAAAAACCACTTTTCGCACTTGTGTTAGTGTTGAAAAACCACTTTTCGCACTTGTGTTAGTGTTGAAAAACCACTTTTCGCACTTGTGTTGGTGCAGGAAACCACTTTTGCACTTGTATTAGTGTGGAAAAAACACTTTTTGCACTTGTGATAGTGTTGAAAAACCACTTTTCGCACTTGTGTTAGTGTTGAAAAACCACTTTTCGCACTTGTGTTGGTGCAGGAAACCACTTTTGCACTTGTATTAGTGTGGAAAAAACCACTTCTCACACTTGTGTTAGTGTTGAAAAACCACTTTTCGCACTTGTGTTAGTGTTGAAAAACCACTTTTCGCACTTGTGTTAGTGTTGAAAAACCACTTTTCGCACTTGTGTTAGTGTTGAAAAACCACTTTTCGCACTTGTGTTGGTGCAGGAAACCACTTTTGCACTTGTATTCGTGTGGAAAAAACACTTTTTGCACTTGTGATAATGTTGAAAAACCACTTTTCGCACTTGTGTTAGTGTTGAAAAACCACTTTTCGCACTTGTGTTAGTGTTGAAAAACCACTTTTCGCACTTGTGTTAGTGTTGAA
This sequence comes from Myxine glutinosa, assembly GCF_964187855.1. Classification (NCBI taxonomy): domain Eukaryota; kingdom Metazoa; phylum Chordata; class Myxini; order Myxiniformes; family Myxinidae; genus Myxine; species Myxine glutinosa. The sequence continues at coordinate 30,990 of NW_027618923.1, read as the reverse complement.
AAACCACTTTTCGCACTTGTGTTGGTGCAGGAAACCACTTTTGCACTTGTATTAGTGTGGAAAAACCACTTTTCGCACTTGTGTTAGTGTTGAAAAACCACTTTTCGCACTTGTGTTAGTGTTGAAAAACCACTTTTCGCACTTGTGTTGGTGCAGGAAACCACTTTTGCACTTGTATTAGTGTGGAAAAACCACGTTTCGCACTTGTGTTAGTGTTGAAAAACCACTTTTAGCACTTGTGTTGGTGCAGGACACCACTTTTGCACTTGTATTAGTGTGGAAAAAACATTTTTGCACTTGTGATAGTGTTGAAAAACCACTTTTCGCACTTGTGTTAGTGTTGAAAAACCACTTTTCGCACTTGTGTTGGTGCAGGAAACCACTTTTGCACCTGTATTAGTGTGGAAAAACCACTTTTCGCACTTGTGTTAGTGTTGAAAAACCACTTTTCGCACTTGTTTTAGTGTGGAAAAAACACTTTTTGCACTTGTGATAGTGTTGAAAAACCACTTTTCGCACTTGTGTTAGTGTTGAAAAACCACTTTTCGCACTTGTATTGGTGCAGGAAACCACTTTTGCACTTGTATTAGTGTGGAAAAACCACTTTTCGCACTTGTGTTGGTGCAGGAAACCACTTTTGCACTTGTATTAGTGTGGAAAAACCACTTTTCGCACTTGTGTTAGTGTTGAAAAACCACTTTTCGCACTTGTGTTAGTGTTGAAAAACCACTTTTCGCACTTGTGTTAGTGTTGAAAAACCACTTTTCGCACTTGTTTTAGTGTGGAAAAAACACTTTTTGCACTTGTGATAGTGTTGAAAAACCACTTTTCGCACTTGTGTTAGTGTTGAAAAACCACTTTTCGCACTTGTGTTGGTGCAGGAAACCACTTTTGCACTTGTATTAGTGTGGAAAAAACACTTTTTGCACTTGTGATAGTGTTGAAAAACCACTTTTCGCACTTGTGTTAGTGTTGAAAAACCACTTTTCGCACTTGTGTTGGTGCAGGAAACCACTTTTGCACTTGTATTTATGTGGAAAAACCACTTTTCGCACTTGTGTTAGTGTTGAAAAACCACTTTTCGCACTTGTGTTAGTGTTGAAAAACCACTTTTCGCACTTGTGTTGGTGCAGGAAACCACTTTTGCACTTGTATTAGTGTGGAAAAAACACTTTTTGCACTTGTGATAGTGTTGAAAAACCACTTTTCGCACTTGTGTTAGTGTTGAAAAACCATTTTCGCACTTGTGTTGGTGCAGGAAACCACTTTTGCACTTGTATTTGTGTGGCAAAACCACTTTTCGCACTTGTGTTAGTGTTGAAAAACCACTTTTCGCACTTGTGTTAGTGTTGAAAAACCACTTTTCGCACTTGTGTTGGTGCAGGAAAACACTTTTGCACTTGTATTTATGTGGAAAAACCACTTTTCGCACTTGTGTTAGTGTTGAAAAACCACTTTTCGCACTTGTGTTAGTGTTGAAAAACCACTTTTCGCACTTGTGTTGGTGCAGGAAACCACTTTTGCACTTGTATTAGTGTGGAAAAAACACTTTTTGCACTTGTGATAGTGATGAAAAACCACTTTTCGCACTTGTGTTAGTGTTGAAAAACCACTTTTCGCACTTGTGTTGGTGCAGGAAACCACTTTTGCACTTGTATTTGTGTGGAAAAACCACTTTTCGCACTTGTGTTAGTGTTGAAAAACCACTTTTCGCACTTGTGTTAGTGTTGAAAAACCACTTTTGGCACTTGTGTTGGTGCAGGAAACCACTTTTGCACTTGTATTCGTGTGGAAAAAACACTTTTTGCACTTGTGATAATGTTGAAAAACCACTTTTCGCACTTGTGTTAGTGTTGAAAAACCACTTTTCGCACTTGTGTTAGTGTTGAAAAACCACTTTTTGCACTTGTGTTAGTGTTGAAAAACCACTTTTCGCACTTGTGTTGGTGCAGGAAACCACTTTTGCACTTGTATTAGTGTGGAAAAAACACTTTTTGCACTTGTGATAGTGTTGAAAAACCACTTTTCGCACTTGTGTTAGTGTTGAAAAACCACTTTTCGCACTTGTGTTGGTGCAGGAAACCACTTTTGCACTTGTATTAGTGTGGAAAAAACCACTTCTCACACTTGTGTTAGTGTTGAAAAACCACTTTTCGCACTTGTGTTAGTGTTGAAAAACCACTTTTCGCACTTGTGTTAGTGTTGAAAAACCACTTTTCGCACTTGTGTTAGTGTTGAAAAACCACTTTTCGCACTTGTGTTGGTGCAGGAAACCACTTTTGCACTTGTATTCGTGTGGAAAAAACACTTTTTGCACTTGTGATAATGTTGAAAAACCACTTTTCGCACTTGTGTTAGTGTTGAAAAACCACTTTTCGCACTTGTGTTAGTGTTGAAAAACCACTTTTCGCACTTGTGTTAGTGTTGAAAAACCACTTTTCGCACTTGTGTTGGTGCAGGAAACCACTTTTGCACTTGTATTAGTGTGGAAAAAACACTTTTTGCACTTGTGATAGTGTTGAAAAACCACTTTTCGCACTTGTGTTGGTGCAGGAAACCACTTTTGCACTTGTATTAGTGTGGAAAAAACCACTTCTCACACTTGTGTTAGTGTTGAAAAACCACTTTTCGCACTTGTGTTAGTGTTGAAAAACCACTTTTCGCACTTGTGTTGGTGCAGGAAACCACTTTTGCACTTGTATTAGTGTGGAAAAAACACTTTTTGCACTTGTGATAGTGTTGAAAAACCACTTTTCGCACTTGTGTTAGTGTTGAAAAACCACTTTTCGCACTTGTGTTGGTGCAGGAAACTACTTTTGCACTTGTATTTATGTGGAAAAACCACTTTTCGCACTTGTGTTAGTGTTGAAAGACCACTTTTTGCACTTGTGATAGTGTTGAAAAACCACTTTTCGCACTTGTGTTAGTGTTGAAAAACCACTTTTCGCACTTGTGTTGGTGCAGGAAACCACTTTTGCACTTGTATTAGTGTGGAAAAAACACTTTTTGCACTTGTGATAGTGTTGAAAAACCACTTTTTGCACTTGTGTTAGTGTTGAAAAACCACTTTTCGCACTTGTGTTGGTGCAGGAAACCACTTTTGCACTTGTATTTGTGTGGAAAAACCACTTTTCGCACTTGTGTTAGTGTTGAAAAACCACTTTTCGCACTTGTGTTAGTGTTGAAAAACCACTTTTCGCACTTGTGTTAGTGTTGAAAAACCACTTTTTGCACTTGTGTTGGTGCAGGAAACCACTTTTGCACTTGTATTCGTGTGGAAAAAACACTTTTCGCACTTGTGTTAGTGTTGAAAAACCACTTTTAGCACTTGTGTTGGTGCAGGACACCACTTTTGCACTTGTATTAGTGTGGAAAAAACATTTTTGCACTTGTGATAGTGTTGAAAAACCACTTTTCGCACTTGTGTTAGTGTTGAAAAACCACTTTTCGCACTTGTGTTGGTGCAGGAAACCACTTTTGCACCTGTATTAGTGTGGAAAAACCACTTTTCGCACTTGTGTTAGTGTTGAAAAACCACTTTTCGCACTTGTGTTGGTGCAGGAAACCACTTTTGCACTTGTATTAGTGTGGAAAGAACCACTTTTCGCACTTGTGTTAGTGTTGAAAAACCACTTTTCGCACTTGTGTTAGTGTTGAAAAACCACTTTTCGCACTTGTGTTGGTGCAGGAAACCACTTTTGCACTTGTATTTATGTGGAAAAACCACTTTTCGCACTTGTGTTAGTGTTGAAAGACCACTTTTTGCACTTGTGATAGTGTTGAAAAACCACTTTTCGCACTTGTGTTAGTGTTGAAAAACCACTTTTCGCACTTGTGTTGGTGCAGGAAACCACTTTTGCACTTGTATTAGTGTGGAAAAAACACTTTTTGCACTTGTGATAGTGTTGAAAAACCACTTTTTGCACTTGTGTTAGTGTTGAAAAACCACTTTTCGCACTTGTGTTGGTGCAGGAAACCACTTTTGCACTTGTATTTGTGTGGAAAAACCACTTTTCGCACTTGTGTTAGTGTTTAAAAACCACTTTTCGCACTTGTGTTAGTGTTGAAAAACCACTTTTCGCACTTGTGTTAGTGTTGAAAAACCACTTTTCGCACTTGTTTTGGTGCAGGAAACCACTTTTGCACTTGTATTAGTGTGGAAAAAACACTTTTTGCACTTGTGATAGTGTTGAAAAACCACTTTTCGCACTTGTGTTAGTGTTGAAAAACCACTTTTCGCACTTGTGTTAGTGTTGAAAAACCACTTTTCGCACTTGTGTTGGTGCAGGAAACCACTTTTGCACTTGTATTAGTGTGGAAAAACCACTTTTCGCACTTGTGTTAGTGTTGAAAAACCACTTTTCGCACTTGTCTTAGTGTTGAAAAACCACTTTTCGCACTTGTGTTGGTGCAGGAAACCACTTTTGCACTTGTGTTAGTGTGGAAAAAACACTTTTCGCACTTGTGTTAGTGTTGAAAAACCACTTTTCGCACTTGTGTTAGTGTTGAAAAACCACTTTTCGCACTTGTGTTAGTGTTGAAAAACCACTTTTCGCACTTGTGTTGGTGCAGGAAACCACTTTTGCACTTGTATTAGTGTGGAAAAACCACGTTTCGCACTTGTGTTAGTGTTGAAAAACCACTTTTAGCACTTGTGTTGGTGCAGGACACCACTTTTGCACTTGTATTAGTGTGGAAAAAACATTTTTGCACTTGTGATAGTGTTGAAAAACCACTTTTCGCACTTGTGTTAGTGTTGAAAAACCACTTTTCGCACTTGTGTTGGTGCATGAAACCACTTTTGCACCTGTATTAGTGTGGAAAAACCACTTTTCGCACTTGTTTTAGTGTTGAAAAACCACTTTTCGCACTTGTTTTAGTGTGGAAAAAACACTTTTTGCACTTGTGATAGTGTTGAAAAACCACTTTTCGCACTTGTGTTAGTGTTGAAAAACCACTTTTCGCACTTGTGTTGGTGCAGGAAACCACTTTTGCACTTGTATTAGTGTGGAAAAACCACTTTTCGCACTTGTGTTGGTGCAGGAAACCACTTTTGCACTTGTATTAGTGTGGAAAAACCACTTTTCGCACTTGTGTTAGTGTTGAAAAACCACTTTTCGCACTTGTGTTAGTGTTGAAAAACCACTTTTCGCACTTGTGTTAGTGTTGAAAAACCACTTTTCGCACTTGTTTTAGTGTGGAAAAAACACTTTTTGCACTTGTGATAGTGTTGAAAAACCACTTTTCGCACTTGTGTTAGTGTTGAAAAACCACTTTTCGCACTTGTGTTGGTGCAGGAAACCACTTTTGCACTTGTATTAGTGTGGAAAAAACACTTTTTGCACTTGTGATAGTGTTGAAAAACCACTTTTCGCACTTGTGTTAGTGTTGAAAAACCACTTTTCGCACTTGTGTTGGTGCAGGAAACCACTTTTGCACTTGTATTTATGTGGAAAAACCACTTTTCGCACTTGTGTTAGTGTTGAAAAACCACTTTTCGCACTTGTGTTAGTGTTGAAAAACCACTTTTCGCACTTGTGTTGGTGCAGGAAACCACTTTTGCACTTGTATTAGTGTGGAAAAAAGACTTTTTGCACTTGTGATAGTGTTGAAAAACCACTTTTCGCACTTGTGTTAGTGTTGAAAAACCATTTTCGCACTTGTGTTGGTGCAGGAAACCACTTTTGCACTTGTATTTGTGTGGCAAAACCACTTTTCGCACTTGTGTTAGTGTTGAAAAACCACTTTTCGCACTTGTGTTAGTGTTGAAAAACCACTTTTCGCACTTGTGTTGGTGCAGGAAAACACTTTTGCACTTGTATTTATGTGGAAAAACCACTTTTCGCACTTGTGTTAGTGTTGAAAAACCACTTTTCGCACTTGTGTTAGTGTTGAAAAACCACTTTTCGCACTTGTGTTGGTGCAGGAAACCACTTTTGCACTTGTATTAGTGTGGAAAAAACACTTTTTGCACTTGTGATAGTGATGAAAAACCACTTTTCGCACTTGTGTTAGTGTTGAAAAACCACTTTTCGCACTTGTGTTTGTGCAGGAAACCACTTTTGCACTTGTATTTGTGTGGAAAAACCACTTTTCGCACTTGTGTTAGTGTTGAAAAACCACTTTTCGCACTTGTGTTAGTGTTGAAAAACCACTTTTGGCACTTGTGTTGGTGCAGGAAACCACTTTTGCACTTGTATTCGTGTGGAAAAAACACTTTTTGCACTTGTGATAATGTTGAAAAACCACTTTTCGCACTTGTGTTAGTGTTGAAAAACCACTTTTCGCACTTGTGTTAGTGTTGAAAAACCACTTTTCGCACTTGTGTTAGTGTTGAAAAACCACTTTTCGCACTTGTGTTGGTGCAGGAAACCACTTTTGCACTTGTATTAGTGTGGAAAAAGCACTTTTTGCACTTGTGATAGTGTTGAAAAACCACTTTTCGCACTTGTGTTAGTGTTGAAAAACCACTTTTCGCACTTGTGTTGGTGCAGGAAACCACTTTTGCACTTGTATTAGTGTGGAAAAAACCACTTCTCACACTTGTGTTAGTGTTGAAAAACCACTTTTCGCACTTGTGTTAGTGTTGAAAAACCACTTTTCGCACTTGTGTTGGTGCAGGAAACCACTTTTGCACTTGTATTAGTGTGGAAAAAACACTTTTTGCACTTGTGATAGTGTTGAAAAACCACTTTTCGCACTTGTGTTAGTGTTGAAAAACCACTTTTCGCACTTGTGTTGGTGCAGGAAACCACTTTTGCACTTGTATTTATGTGGAAAAACCACTTTTCGCACTTGTGTTAGTGTTGAAAGACCACTTTTTGCACTTGTGATAGTGTTGAAAAACCACTTTTCGCACTTGTGTTAGTGTTGAAAAACCACTTTTCGCACTTGTGTTGGTGCAGGAAACCACTTTTGCACTTGTATTTGTGTGGAAAACCACTTTTCGCACTTGTGTTAGTGTTGAAAAACCACTTTTCGCACTTGTGTTAGTGTTGAAAAACCACTTTTCGCACTTGTGTTGGTGCAGGAAACCACTTTTGCACTTGTATTAGTGTGGAAAAACCACTTTTCGCACTTGTGTTGGTGCAGGAAACCACTTTTGCACTTGTATTAGTGTGGAAAAACCACTTTTCGCACTTGTGTTAGTGTTGAAAAACCACTTTTCGCACTTGTGTTAGTGTTGAAAAACCACTTTTCGCACTTGTGTTAGTGTTGAAAAACCACTTTTCGCACTTGTTTTAGTGTGGAAAAAACACTTTTTGCACTTGTGATAGTGTTGAAAAACCACTTTTCGCACTTGTGTTAGTGTTGAAAAACCACTTTTCGCACTTGTGTTGGTGCAGGAAACCACTTTTGCACTTGTATTAGTGTGGAAAAAACACTTTTTGCACTTGTGATAGTGTTGAAAAACCACTTTTCGCACTTGTGTTAGTGTTGAAAAACCACTTTTCGCACTTGTGTTGGTGCAGGAAACCACTTTTGCACTTGTATTTATGTGGAAAAACCACTTTTCGCACTTGTGTTAGTGTTGAAAAACCACTTTTCGCACTTGTGTTAGTGTTGAAAAACCACTTTTCGCACTTGTGTTGGTGCAGGAAACCACTTTTGCACTTGTATTAGTGTGGAAAAAAGACTTTTTGCACTTGTGATAGTGTTGAAAAACCACTTTTCGCACTTGTGTTAGTGTTGAAAAACCATTTTCGCACTTGTGTTGGTGCAGGAAACCACTTTTGCACTTGTATTTGTGTGGCAAAACCACTTTTCGCACTTGTGTTAGTGTTGAAAAACCACTTTTCGCACTTGTGTTAGTGTTGAAAAACCACTTTTCGCACTTGTGTTGGTGCAGGAAAACACTTTTGCACTTGTATTTATGTGGAAAAACCACTTTTCGCACTTGTGTTAGTGTTGAAAAACCACTTTTCGCACTTGTGTTAGTGTTGAAAAACCACTTTTCGCACTTGTGTTGGTGCAGGAAACCACTTTTGCACTTGTATTAGTGTGGAAAAAACACTTTTTGCACTTGTGATAGTGATGAAAAACCACTTTTCGCACTTGTGTTAGTGTTGAAAAACCACTTTTCGCACTTGTGTTTGTGCAGGAAACCACTTTTGCACTTGTATTTGTGTGGAAAAACCACTTTTCGCACTTGTGTTAGTGTTGAAAAACCACTTTTCGCACTTGTGTTAGTGTTGAAAAACCACTTTTGGCACTTGTGTTGGTGCAGGAAACCACTTTTGCACTTGTATTCGTGTGGAAAAAACACTTTTTGCACTTGTGATAATGTTGAAAAACCACTTTTCGCACTTGTGTTAGTGTTGAAAAACCACTTTTCGCACTTGTGTTAGTGTTGAAAAACCACTTTTCGCACTTGTGTTAGTGTTGAAAAACCACTTTTCGCACTTGTGTTGGTGCAGGAAACCACTTTTGCACTTGTATTAGTGTGGAAAAAACACTTTTTGCACTTGTGATAGTGTTGAAAAACCACTTTTCGCACTTGTGTTAGTGTTGAAAAACCACTTTTCGCACTTGTGTTGGTGCAGGAAACCACTTTTGCACTTGTATTAGTGTGGAAAAAACCACTTCTCACACTTGTGTTAGTGTTGAAAAACCACTTTTCGCACTTGTGTTAGTGTTGAAAAACCACTTTTCGCACTTGTGTTGGTGCAGGAAACCACTTTTGCACTTGTATTAGTGTGGAAAAAACACTTTTTGCACTTGTGATAGTGTTGAAAAACCACTTTTCGCACTTGTGTTAGTGTTGAAAAACCACTTTTCGCACTTGTGTTGGTGCAGGAAACCACTTTTGCACTTGTATTTATGTGGAAAAACCACTTTTCGCACTTGTGTTAGTGTTGAAAGACCACTTTTTGCACTTGTGATAGTGTTGAAAAACCACTTTTCGCACTTGTGTTAGTGTTGAAAAACCACTTTGCGCACTTGTGTTGGTGCAGGAAACCACTTTTGCACTTGTATTTGTGTGGAAAACCACTTTTCGCACTTGTGTTAGTGTTGAAAAACCACTTTTCGCACTTGTGTTAGTGTTGAAAAACCACTGTTCGCACTTGTGTTGGTGCAGGAAACCACTTTTGCACTTGTATTCGTGTGGAAAAAACACTTTTCGCACTTGTGTTAGTGTTGAAAAACCACTTTTAGCACTTGTGTTGGTGCAGGACACCACTTTTGCACTTGTATTAGTGTGGAAAAAACATTTTTGCACTTGTGATAGTGTTGAAAAACCACTTTTCGCACTTGTGTTAGTGTTGAAAAACCACTTTTCGCACTTGTGTTGGTGCAGGAAACCACTTTTGCACCTGTATTAGTGTGGAAAAACCACTTTTCGCACTTGTGTTAGTGTTGAAAAACCACTTTTCGCACTTGTTTTAGTGTGGAAAAAACACTTTTTGCACTTGTGATAGTGTTGAAAAACCACTTTTCGCACTTGTGTTAGTGTTGAAAAACCACGTTTCGCACTTGTGTTGGTGCAGGAAACCACTTTTGCACTTGTATTAGTGTGGAAAAAACCACTTTTCGCACTTGTGTTAGTGTTGAAAAACCACTTTTCGCACTTGTGTTAGTGTTGAAAAACCACTTTTCGCACTTGTGTTCGTGCAGGAAACCACTTTTGCACTTGTATTTATGTGGAAAAACCACTTTTCGCACTTGTGTTAGTGTTGAAAGACCACTTTTTGCACTTGTGATAGTGTTGAAAAACCACTTTTCGCACTTGTGTTAGTGTTGAAAAACCACTTTTCGCACTTGTGTTGGTGCAGGAAACCACTTTTGCACTTGTATTAGTGTGGAAAAAACACTTTTTGCACTTGTGATAGTGTTGAAAAACCACTTTTTGCACTTGTGTTAGTGTTGAAAAACCACTTTTCGCACTTGTGTTGGTGCAGGAAACCACTTTTGCACTTGTATTTGTGTGGCAAAACCACTTTTGGCACTTGTGTTAGTGTTGAAAAACCACTTTTCGCACTTGTGTTAGTGTTTAAAAACCACTTTTCGCACTTGTGTTGGTGCAGGAAACCACTTTTGCACTTGTATTCGTGTGGAAAAAACACTTTTTGCACTTGTGATAGTGTTGAAAAACCACTTTTCGCACTTGTGTTAGTGTTGAAAAACCACTTTTCGCACTTGTGTTAGTGTTGAAAAACCACTTTTCGCACTTGTTTTTGGTGCAGGAAACCACTTTTGCACTTGTGTTAGTGTGGAAAAAACACTTTTTGCACTTGTGATAGTGTTGAAAAACCACTTTTCGCACTTGTGTTGGTGCAGGAAACCACTTTTGCACTTGTATTCGTGTGGAAAAAACACTTTTTGCACTTGTGATAGTGTTGAAAAACCACTTTTCGCACTTGTGTTAGTGTTGAAAAACCACTTTTCGCACTTGTGTTAGTGTTGAAAAACCACTTTTCGCACTTGTTTTGGTGCAGGAAACCACTTTTGCACTTATGTTAGTGTGGAAAAAACACTTTTTGCACTTGTGTTAGTGTTGAAAAACCACTTTTCGCACTTGTGTTAGTGTTGAAAAACCACTTTTCGCACTTGTGTTGGTGCAGGACACCACTTTTGCACTTGTATTAGTGTGGAAAAAACATTTTTGCACTTGTGATAGTGTTGAAAAACCACTTTTCGCACTTGTGTTAGTGTTGAAAAACCACTTTTCGCACTTGTGTTGGTGCAGGAAACCACTTTTGCACCTGTATTAGTGTGGAAAAACCACTTTTCGCACTTGTGTTAGTGTTGAAAAACCACTTTTCGCACTTGTTTTAGTGTGGAAAAAACACTTTTTGCACTTGTGATAGTGTTGAAAAACCACTTTTCGCACTTGTGTTAGTGTTGAAAAACCACTTTTCGCACTTGTGTTGGTGCAGGAAACCACTTTTGCACTTGTATTAGTGTGGAAAAACCACTTTTCGCACTTGTGTTGGTGCAGGAAACTACTTTTGCACTTGTATTTATGTGGAAAAACCACTTTTCGCACTTGTGTTAGTGTTGAAAGACCACTTTTTGCACTTGTGATAGTGTTGAAAAACCACTTTTCGCACTTGTGTTAGTGTTGAAAAACCACTTTTCGCACTTGTGTTGGTGCAGGAAACCACTTTTGCACTTGTATTAGTGTGGAAAAAACACTTTTTGCACTTGTGATAGTGTTGAAAAACCACTTTTTGCACTTGTGTTAGTGTTGAAAAACCACTTTTCGCACTTGTGTTGGTGCAGGAAACCACTTTTGCACTTGTATTTGTGTGGAAAACCACTTTTCGCACTTGTGTTAGTGTTGAAAAACCACTTTTCGCACTTGTGTTAGTGTTGAAAAACCACTTTTTGCACTTGTGTTGGTGCAGGAAACCACTTTTGCACTTGTATTCGTGTGGAAAAAACACTTTTCGCACTTGTGTTAGTGTTGAAAAACCACTTTTAGCACTTGTGTTGGTGCAGGACACCACTTTTGCACTTGTATTAGTGTGGAAAAAACATTTTTGCACTAGTGATAGTGTTGAAAAACCACTTTTCGCACTTGTGTTGGTGCAGGAAACCACTTTTGCACTTGTATTAGTGTGGAAAAAACCACTTCTCACACTTGTGTTAGTGTTGAAAAACCACTTTTCGCACTTGTGTTAGTGTTGAAAAACCACTTTTCGCACTTGTGTTGGTGCAGGAAACCACTTTTGCACTTGTATTAGTGTGGAAAAAACACTTTTTGCACTTGTGATAGTGTTGAAAAACCACTTTTCGCACTTGTGTTAGTGTTGAAAAACCACTTTTCGCACTTGTGTTGGTGCAGGAAACTACTTTTGCACTTGTATTTATGTGGAAAAACCACTTTTCGCACTTGTGTTAGTGTTGAAAGACCACTTTTTGCACTTGTGATAGTGTTGAAAAACCACTTTTCGCACTTGTGTTAGTGTTGAAAAACCACTTTTCGCACTTGTGTTGGTGCAGGAAACCACTTTTGCACTTGTATTAGTGTGGAAAAAAACACTTTTTGCACTTGTGATAGTGTTGAAAAACCACTTTTTGCACTTGTGTTAGTGTTGAAAAACCACTTTTCGCACTTGTGTTGGTGCAGGAAACCACTTTTGCACTTGTATTTGTGTGGAAAAACCACTTTTCGCACTTGTGTTAGTGTTGAAAAACCACTTTTCGCACTTGTGTTAGTGTTGAAAAACCACTTTTCGCACTTGTGTTAGTGTTGAAAAACCACTTTTTGCACTTGTGTTGGTGCAGGAAACCACTTTTGCACTTGTATTCGTGTGGAAAAAACACTTTTCGCACTTGTGTTAGTGTTGAAAAACCACTTTTAGCACTTGTGTTGGTGCAGGACACCACTTTTGCACTTGTATTAGTGTGGAAAAAACATTTTTGCACTTGTGATAGTGTTGAAAAACCACTTTTCGCACTTGTGTTAGTGTTGAAAAACCACTTTTCGCACTTGTGTTGGTGCAGGAAACCACTTTTGCACCTGTATTAGTGTGGAAAAAACCACTTTTCGCACTTGTGTTAGTGTTGAAAAACCACTTTTCGCACTTGTGTTGGTGCAGGAAACCACTTTTGCACTTGTATTAGTGTGGAAAGAACCACTTTTCGCACTTGTGTTAGTGTTGAAAAACCACTTTTCGCACTTGTGTTAGTGTTGAAAAACCACTTTTCGCACTTGTGTTGGTGCAGGAAACCACTTTTGCACTTGTATTTATGTGGAAAAACCACTTTTCGCACTTGTGTTAGTGTTGAAAGACCACTTTTTGCACTTGTGATAGTGTTGAAAAACCACTTTTCGCACTTGTGTTAGTGTTGAAAAACCACTTTTCGCACTTGTGTTGGTGCAGGAAACCACTTTTGCACTTGTATTAGTGTGGAAAAAACACTTTTTGCACTTGTGATAGTGTTGAAAAACCACTTTTTGCACTTGTGTTAGTGTTGAAAAACCACTTTTCGCACTTGTGTTGGTGCAGGAAACCACTTTTGCACTTGTATTTGTGTGGAAAAACCACTTTTCGCACTTGTGTTAGTGTTTAAAAACCACTTTTCGCACTTGTGTTAGTGTTGAAAAACCACTTTTCGCACTTGTGTTAGTGTTGAAAAACCACTTTTCGCACTTGTTTTGGTGCAGGAAACCACTTTTGCACTTGTATTAGTGTGGAAAAAACACTTTTTGCACTTGTGATAGTGTTGAAAAACCACTTTTCGCACTTGTGTTAGTGTTGAAAAACCACTTTTCGCACTTGTGTTAGTGTTGAAAAACCACTTTTCGCACTTGTGTTGGTGCAGGAAACCACTTTTGCACTTGTATTAGTGTGGAAAAACCACTTTTCGCACTTGTGTTAGTGTTGAAAAACCACTTTTCGCACTTGTCTTAGTGTTGAAAAACCACTTTTCGCACTTGTGTTGGTGCAGGAAACCACTTTTGCACTTGTGTTAGTGTGGAAAAAACACTTTTCGCACTTGTGTTAGTGTTGAAAAACCACTTTTCGCACTTGTGTTAGTGTTGAAAAACCACTTTTCGCACTTGTGTTAGTGTTGAAAAACCACTTTTTCGCACTTGTGTTGGTGCAGGAAACCACTTTTGCACTTGTATTAGTGTGGAAAAAACCACGTTTCGCACTTGTGTTAGTGTTGAAAAACCACTTTAGCACTTGTGTTGGTGCAGGACACCACTTTTGCACTTGTATTAGTGTGGAAAAAACATTTTTGCACTTGTGATAGTGTTGAAAAACCACTTTTCGCACTTGTGTTAGTGTTGAAAAACCACTTTTCGCACTTGTGTTGGTGCATGAAACCACTTTTGCACCTGTATTAGTGTGGAAAAACCACTTTTCGCACTTGTTTTAGTGTTGAAAAACCACTTTTCGCACTTGTTTTAGTGTGGAAAAAACACTTTTTGCACTTGTGATAGTGTTGAAAAACCACTTTTCGCACTTGTGTTAGTGTTGAAAAACCACTTTTCGCACTTGTGTTGGTGCAGGAAACCACTTTTGCACTTGTATTAGTGTGGAAAAACCACTTTTCGCACTTGTGTTGGGTGCAGGAAACCACTTTTGCACTTGTATTAGTGTGGAAAAACCACTTTTCGCACTTGTGTTAGTGTTGAAAAACCACTTTTCGCACTTGTGTTAGTGTTGAAAAACCACTTTTCGCACTTGTGTTAGTGTTGAAAAACCACTTTTCGCACTTGTTTTAGTGTGGAAAAACACTTTTTGCACTTGTGATAGTGTTGAAAAACCACTTTTCGCACTTGTGTTAGTGTTGAAAAACCACTTTCGCACTTGTGTTGGTGCAGGAAACCACTTTTGCACTTGTATTAGTGTGGAAAAAACACTTTTTGCACTTGTGATAGTGTTGAAAAACCACTTTTCGCACTTGTGTTAGTGTTGAAAAACCACTTTTCGCACTTGTGTTGGTGCAGGAAACCACTTTTGCACTTGTATTTATGTGGAAAAACCACTTTTCGCACTTGTGTTAGTGTTGAAAAACCACTTTTCGCACTTGTGTTAGTGTTGAAAAACCACTTTTCGCACTTGTGTTGGTGCAGGAAACCACTTTTGCACTTGTATTAGTGTGGAAAAAAGACTTTTTGCACTTGTGATAGTGTTGAAAAACCACTTTTCGCACTTGTGTTAGTGTTGAAAAACCATTTTCGCACTTGTGTTGGTGCAGGAAACCACTTTTGCACTTGTATTTGTGTGGCAAAACCACTTTTCGCACTTGTGTTAGTGTTGAGTGTTGAAAAACCACTTTTCGCACTTGTGTTAGTGTTGAAAAACCACTTTTCGCACTTGTGTTGGTGCAGGAAAACACTTTTGCACTTGTATTTATGTGGAAAAACCACTTTTCGCACTTGTGTTAGTGTTGAAAAACCACTTTTCGCACTTGTGTTAGTGTTGAAAAACCACTTTTCGCACTTGTGTTGTGCAGGAAACCACTTTTGGCACTTGTATTAGTGTGGGAAAAAACACTTTTTGCACTTGTGATAGTGATGAAAAACCACTTTTCGCACTTGTGTTAGTGTTGAAAAACCACTTTTCGCACTTGTGTTTGTGCAGGAAACCACTTTTGCACTTGTATTTGTGTGGAAAAACCACTTTTCGCACTTGTGTTAGTGTTGAAAAACCACTTTTCGCACTTGTGTTAGTGTTGAAAAACCACTTTTGGCACTTGTGTTGTGGCAGGAAACCACTTTTGCACTTGTATTCGTGTGGAAAAAAACACTTTTTGCACTTGTGATAATGTTGAAAAACCACTTTTCGCACTTGTGTTAGTGTTGAAAAACCACTTTTCGCACTTGTGTTAGTGTTGAAAAACCACTTTTCGCACTTGTGTTAGTGTGGAAAACCACTTTTCGCACTTGTGTTGGTGCAGGAAACCACTTTTGCACTTGTATTAGTGTGGAAAAAGCACTTTTTGCACTTGTGATAGTGTTGGAAAAACACTTTTCGCACTTGTGTTAGTGTTGAAAAACCACTTTTCGCACTTGTGTTGGTGCAGGAAACCACTTTTGCACTTGTATTAGTGTGGAAAAAACCACTTCTCACACTTGTGTTAGTGTTGAAAAACCACTTTTCGCACTTGTGTTAGTGTTGAAAAAACCACTTTTCGCACTTGTGTTGGTGCAGGAAACCACTTTTGCACTTGTATTAGTGTGGGAAAAAACACTTTTTGCACTTGTGATAGTGTTGAAAAACCACTTTTCGCACTTGTGTTAGTGTTGAAAAACCACTTTTCCGCACTTGTGTTGGTGCAGGAAACCACTTTTGCACTTGTATTTATGTGGAAAAACCACTTTTCGCACTTGTGTTAGTGTTGAAAGACCACTTTTTGCACTTGTGATAGTGTTGAAAAACCACTTTTCGCACTTGTGTTAGTGTTGAAAAACCACTTTTCGCACTTGTGTTGGTGCAGGAAACCACTTTTGCACTTGTATTTGTGTGAGAAAACCACTTTTCGCACTTGTGTTAGTGTTGAAAAACCACTTTTCGCACTTGTGTTAGTGTTGAAAAACCACTTTTCGCACTTGTGTTGGTGCAGGAAACCACTTTTGCACTTGTATTAGTGTGGAAAAACCACTTTTCGCACTTGTGTTGGTGCAGGAAACCACTTTTGCACTTGTATTAGTGTG
The DNA here is from genome assembly GCF_964187855.1 of Myxine glutinosa. NCBI lineage: Eukaryota > Metazoa > Chordata > Myxini > Myxiniformes > Myxinidae > Myxine > Myxine glutinosa. The sequence continues at coordinate 14,873 of NW_027618923.1, read as the reverse complement.
GAAAAACCACTTTTCGCACTTGTGTTAGTGTTGAAAAACCACTTTTCGCACTTGTGTTAGTGTTGAAAAACCACTTTTCGCACTTGTGTTAGTGTTGAAAAACCACTTTTCGCACTTGTTTTAGTGTGGAAAAAACACTTTTTGCACTTGTGATAGTGTTGAAAAACCACTTTTCGCACTTGTGTTAGTGTTGAAAAACCACTTTTCGCACTGTGTTGGTGCAGGAAACCACTTTTGCACTTGTATTAGTGTGGAAAAAACACTTTTTGCACTTGTGATAGTGTTGAAAAACCACTTTTCGCACTTGTGTTAGTGTTGAAAAACCACTTTTCGCACTTGTGTTGGTGCAGGAAACCACTTTTGCACTTGTATTTATGTGGAAAAACCACTTTTCGCACTTGTGTTAGTGTTGAAAAACCACTTTTCGCACTTGTGTTAGTGTTGAAAAACCACTTTTCGCACTTGTGTTGGTGCAGGAAACCACTTTTGCACTTGTATTAGTGTGGAAAAAAGACTTTTTGCACTTGTGATAGTGTTGAAAAACCACTTTTCGCACTTGTGTTAGTGTTGAAAAACCATTTTCGCACTTGTGTTGGTGCAGGAAACCACTTTGCACTTGTATTTGTGTGGCAAAACCACTTTTCGCACTTCTGTTAGTGTTGAAAAACCACTTTTCGCACTTGTGTTAGTGTTGAAAAACCACTTTTCGCACTTGTGTTGGTGCAGGAAAACACTTTTGCACTTGTATTTATGTGGAAAAACCACTTTTCCGCACTTGTGTTAGTGTTGAAAAACCACTTTTCGCACTTGTGTTAGTGTTGAAAAACCACTTTTCGCACTTGTGTTGGTGCAGGAAACCACTTTTGCACTTGTATTAGTGTGTGGAAAAAACACTTTTTGCACTTGTGATAGTGATGAAAAACCACTTTCGCACTGTGTTAGTGTTGAAAAACCACTTTTCGCACTTGTGTTTGTGCAGGAAACCACTTTTGCACTTGTATTTGTGTGGAAAAAACCACTTTTCGCACTTGTGTTAGTGTTGAAAAACCACTTTTCGCACTTGTGTTAGTGTTGAAAAACCACTTTTGGCACTTGTGTTGGTGCAGGAAACCACTTTTAGCACGTGTATTCGTGTGGAAAAAACACTTTTGCACTTGTGATAATGTTGAAAAAACCACTTTTTCGCACTTGTGTTAGTGTTGAAAAACCACTTTTCGCACTTGTGTTAGTGTTTGAAAAACACTTTTCGCACTTGTGTTAGTGTTGAAAAACCACTTTTCGCACTTGTGTTGGTGCAGGAAAACACTTTTGCACTTGTATTAGTGTGGAAAAAACACTTTTTGCACTTGTGATAGTGTTGAAAAACCACTTTTCGCACTTGTGTTAGTGTTGAAAACCACTTTTCGCACTTGTGTTGGTGCAGGAAACCACTTTTGCACTTGTATAGATGTGGAAAAAACCACTTCTCACACTTGTGTTAGTGTTTGAAAAACCACTTTTCGCACTTGTGTTAGTGTTGAAAAACCACTTTTCGCACTTGTGTTGGTGCAGGAAACCACTTTTGCACTTGTATTAGTGTGGAAAAAACACTTTTTGCACTTGTGATAGTGTTGAAAAACCACTTTTCGCACTTGTGTTAGTGTTGAAAAACCACTTTTCGCACTTGTGTTGGTGCAGGAAACCACTTTTGCACTTGTATTTATGTGGAAAAACCACTTTTCGCACTTGTGTTAGTGTTGAAAGACCACTTTTTGCACTTGTGATAGTGTTGAAAAACCACTTTTCGCACTTGTGTTAGTGTTGAAAACCACTTTGCGCACTTGTGTTGGTGCAGGAAACCACTTTTGCACTTGTATTTGTGTGGAAAACCACTTTTCGCACTTGTGTTAGTGTTGAAAAACCACTTTTCGCACTTGTGTTAGTGTTGAAAAACCACTGTTCGCACTTGTGTTGGTGCAGGAAACACTTTGCACTTGTATTCGTGTGGAAAAAACACTTTTCGCACTTGTGTTAGTGTTGAAAAACCACTTTTAGCACTTGTGTTGGTGCAGGACACACTTTTGCACTTGTATTAGGTGTGGAAAAAACATTTTTGCACTTGTGATAGTGTTGAAAAAACCATTTTCGCACTTGTGTTAGTGTTGAAAAACCACTTTTCGCACTTGTGTTGGTGCAGGAAACCACTTTTGCACCTGTATTAGTGTGGAAAAACCACTTTTCGCACTTGTGTTAGTGTTGAAAAACCACTTTTCGCACTTGTTTTAGTGTGGAAAAAAACACTTTTTGCACTTGTGATAGTGTTGAAAACCACTTTTCGCACTTGTGTTAGTGTTGAAAACCACGTTTCGCACTTGTGTTGGTGCAGGAAACCACTTTTGCACTTGTATTAGTGTGGAAAAAACCACTTTTCGCACTTGTGTTAGTGTTGAAAAACCACTTTTCGCACTTGTGTTAGTGTTGAAAAACCACTTTTCGCACTTGTGTTCGTGCAGGAAAACCACTTTTGCACTTGTATTTATGTGGAAAAACCACTTTTCGCACTTGTGTTAGTGTTGAAAGACCACTTTTTGCACTTGTGATAGTGTTGAAAAACCACTTTTCGCACTTGTGTTAGTGTTGAAAAACCACTTTTCGCACTTGTGTTGGTGCAGGAAACCACTTTTGCACTTGTATTAGTGTGGAAAAAACACTTTTTGCACTTGTGATAGTGTTGAAAAAACCACTTTTTGGCACTTGTGTTAGTGTTGAAAAACCACTTTTCGCACTTGTGTTGGTGGCAGGAAACCACTTTTGCACTTGTATTTGTGTGGCAAAACCACTTTTGGCACTTGTGTTAGTGTTGAAAAACCACTTTCGCACTTGTGTTAGTGTTTACAAACCACTTTTCGCACTTGTGTTGGTGCAGGAAACCACTTTTTGCACTTGTATTCGTGTGGAAAAAAACCTTTTTTGCACTTGTGATAGTGTTGAAAAACCACTTTTTCGCACTTGTGTTAGTGTTGAAAAACCACTTTTTCGCACTTGTGTTAGTGTTGAAAAACCACTTTTCGCACTTGTTTTTGGTGCAGGAAACCACTTTTGCACTTGTGTTAGTGTGGAAAAAACACTTTTTTGCACTTGTGATAGTGTTGAAAAACCACTTTTCGCACTTGTGTTGGTGCAGGAAACCACTTTTGCACTTGTATTCGTGTGGAAAAAACACTTTTTGCACTTGTGATAGTGTTGAAAAACCCACTTTCGCACTTGTTGTGGTAGTGTTGAAAAACCACTTTTCGCACTTGTGTTAGTGTTGAAAAACCACTTTTCGCACTTGTTTTGGTGCAGGAAACCACCTTTTGCACTTATGTTAGGTGTGGAAAAAACACTTTTTGCACTTGTGTTAGTGTTGAAAAACACTTTCGCACTTGTGTTAGTGTTGAAAACCACTTTTCGCACTTGTGTTGGTGCAGGACACCACTTTTGCACTTGTATTAGTGTGGAAAAAAACATTTTTGCACTTGTGATAGTGTTTTTCGCACTTGTGTTAGTGTTGAAAAACCACTTTTCGCACTTGTGTTAGTGTTGAAAAACCACTTTTCGCACTTGTGTTGGTGCAGGAAACCACTTTTGCACTTGTATTAGTGTGGAAAAACCACGTTTCGCACTTGTGTTAGTGTTGAAAAACCACTTTTAGCACTTGTGTTGGTGCAGGACACCACTTTTGCACTTGTATTAGTGTGGAAAAAACATTTTTGCACTTGTGATAGTGTTGAAAAACCACTTTTCGCACTTGTGTTAGTGTTGAAAAACCACTTTTCGCACTTGTGTTGGTGCAGGAAACCACTTTTGCACCTGTATTAGTGTGGAAAAACCACTTTTCGCACTTGTGTTAGTGTTGAAAAACCACTTTTCGCACTTGTTTTAGTGTGGAAAAAACACTTTTTGCACTTGTGATAGTGTTGAAAAACCACTTTTCGCACTTGTGTTTGTGTTGAAAAACCACTTTTCGCACTTGTGTTGGTGCAGGAAACCACTTTTGCACTTGTATTAGTGTGGAAAAACCACTTTTCGCACTTGTGTTGGTGCAAGAAACCACTTTTGCACTTGTATTAGTGTGGAAAAACCACTTTTCGCACTTGTGTTAGTGTTGAAAAACCACTTTTCGCACTTGTGTTGGTGCAGGAAACCACTTTTGCACTTGTATTAGTGTGGAAAAAACACTTTTTGCACTTGTGATAGTGTTGAAAAACCACTTTTCGCACTTGTGTTGGTGCAGGAAACCACTTTTGCACTTGTATTAGTGTGGAAAAAACCACTTCTCACACTTGTGTTAGTGTTGAAAAACCACTTTTCGCACTTGTGTTAGTGTTGAAAAACCACTTTTCGCACTTGTGTTAGTGTTGAAAAACCACTTTTCGCACTTGTTTTAGTGTGGAAAAAACACTTTTTGCACTTGTGATAGTGTTGAAAAACCACTTTTCGCACTTGTGTTAGTGTTGAAAAACCACTTTTCGCACTTGTGTTGGTGCAGGAAACCACTTTTGCACTTGTATTAGTGTGGAAAAAACACTTTTTGCACTTGTGATAGTGTTGAAAAACCACTTTTCGCACTTGTGTTAGTGTTGAAAAACCACTTTTCGCACTTGTGTTGGTGCAGGAAACCACTTTTGCACTTGTATTTATGTGGAAAAACCACTTTTCGCACTTGTGTTAGTGTTGAAAAACCACTTTTCGCACTTGTGTTAGTGTTGAAAAACCACTTTTCGCACTTGTGTTGGTGCAGGAAACCACTTTTGCACTTGTATTAGTGTGGAAAAAACACTTTTTGCACTTGTGATAGTGTTGAAAAACCACTTTTCGCACTTGTGTTGGTGCAGGAAACCACTTTTGCACTTGTATTTGTGTGGCAAAACCACTTTTCGCACTTGTGTTAGTGTTGAAAAACCACTTTTCGCACTTGTGTTAGTGTTGAAAAACCACTTTTCGCACTTGTGTTGGTGCAGGAAAACACTTTTGCACTTGTATTTATGTGGAAAAACCACTTTTCGCACTTGTGTTAGTGTTGAAAAACCACTTTTCGCACTTGTGTTAGTGTTGAAAAACCACTTTTCGCACTTGTGTTGGTGCAGGAAACCACTTTTGCACTTGTATTAGTGTGGAAAAAACACTTTTTGCACTTGTGATAGTGATGAAAAACCACTTTTCGCACTTGTGTTAGTGTTGAAAAACCACTTTTCGCACTTGTGTTGGTGCAGGAAACCACTTTTGCACTTGTATTTGTGTGGAAAAACCACTTTTCGCACTTGTGTTAGTGTTGAAAAACCACTTTTCGCACTTGTGTTAGTGTTGAAAAACCACTTTTGGCACTTGTGTTGGTGCAGGAAACCACTTTTGCACTTGTATTCGTGTGGAAAAAACACTTTTTGCACTTGTGATAATGTTGAAAAACCACTTTTCGCACTTGTGTTAGTGTTGAAAAACCACTTTTCGCACTTGTGTTAGTGTTGAAAAACCACTTTTCGCACTTGTGTTAGTGTTGAAAAACCACTTTTCGCACTTGTGTTGATGCAGGAAACCACTTTTGCACTTGTATTAGTGTGGAAAAAACACTTTTTGCACTTGTGATAGTGTTGAAAAACCACTTTTCGCACTTGTGTTAGTGTTGAAAAACCACTTTTCGCACTTGTGTTGGTGCAGGAAACCACTTTTGCACTTGTATTAGTGTGGAAAAAACCACTTCTCACACTTGTGTTAGTGTTGAAAAACCACTTTTCGCACTTGTGTTAGTGTTGAAAAACCACTTTTCGCACTTGTGTTGGTGCAGGAAACCACTTTTGCACTTGTATTAGTGTGGAAAAAACACTTTTTGCACTTGTGATAGTGTTGAAAAACCACTTTTCGCACTTGTGTTAGTGTTGAAAAACCACTTTTCACACTTGTGTTGGTGCAGGAAACCACTTTTGCACTTGTATTTATGTGGAAAAACCACTTTTTGCACTTGTGTTAGTGTTGAAAGACCACTTTTTGCACTTGTGATAGTGTTGAAAAACCACTTTTCGCACTTGTGTTAGTGTTGAAAAACCACTTTTCGCACTTGTGTTGGTGCAGGAAACCACTTTTGCACTTGTATTTGTGTGGAAAAACCACTTTTCGCACTTGTGTTAGTGTTGAAAAACCACTTTTCGCACTTGTGTTAGTGTTGAAAAACCACTTTTCGCACTTGTGTTGGTGCAGGAAACCACTTTTGCACTTGTATTCGTGTGGAAAAAACACTTTTCGCACTTGTGTTAGTGTTGAAAAACCACTTTTAGCACTTGTGTTGGTGCAGGACACCACTTTTGCACTTGTATTAGTGTGGAAAAAACATTTTTGCACTTGTGATAGTGTTGAAAAACCACTTTTCGCACTTGTGTTAGTGTTGAAAAACCACTTTTCGCACTTGTGTTGGTGCAGGAAACCACTTTTGCACCTGTATTAGTGTGGAAAAACCACTTTTCGCACTTGTGTTAGTGTTGAAAAACCACTTTTCGCACTTGTTTTAGTGTGGAAAAAACACTTTTTGCACTTGTGATAGTGTTGAAAAACCACTTTTCGCACTTGTGTTAGTGTTGAAAAACCACGTTTCGCACTTGTGTTGGTGCAGGAAACCACTTTTGCACTTGTATTAGTGTGGCAAAAACCACTTTTCGCACTTGTGTTAGTGTTGAAAAACCACTTTTCGCACTTGTGTTAGTGTTGAAAAACCACTTTTCGCACTTGTGTTCGTGCAGGAAACCACTTTTGCACTTGTATTTATGTGGAAAAACCACTTTTCGCACTTGTGTTAGTGTTGAAAGACCACTTTTTGCACTTGTGATAGTGTTGAAAAACCACTTTTCGCACTTGTGTTAGTGTTGAAAAACCACTTTTCGCACTTGTGTTGGTGCAGGAAACCACTTTTGCACTTGTATTAGTGTGGAAAAAACACTTTTTGCACTTGTGATAGTGTTGAAAAACCACTTTTTGCACTTGTGTTAGTGTTGAAAAACCACTTTTCGCACTTGTGTTGGTGCAGGAAACCACTTTTGCACTTGTATTTGTGTGGCAAAACCACTTTTCGCACTTGTGTTAGTGTTGAAAAACCACTTTTCGCACTTGTGTTAGTGTTGAAAAACCACTTTTCGCACTTGTGTTGGTGCAGGAAACCACTTTTGCACTTGTATTCGTGTGGAAAAAACACTTTTTGCACTTGTGATAGTGTTGAAAAACCACTTTTCGCACTTGTGTTAGTGTTGAAAAACCACTTTTCGCACTTGTGTTAGTGTTGAAAAACCACTTTTCGCACTTGTTTTGGTGCAGGAAACCACTTTTGCACTTGTGTTAGTGTGGAAAAAACACTTTTTGCACTTGTGATAGTGTTGAAAAACCACTTTTCGCACTTGTGTTGGTGCAGGAAACCACTTTTGCACTTGTATTCGTGTGGAAAAAACACTTTTTGCACTTGTGATAGTGTTGAAAAACCACTTTTCGCACTTGTGTTAGTGTTGAAAAACCACTTTTCGCACTTGTGTTAGTGTTGAAAAACCACTTTTCGCACTTGTTTTGGTGCAGGAAACCACTTTTGCACTTATGTTAGTGTGGAAAAAACACTTTTTGCACTTGTGTTAGTGTTGAAAAACCACTTTTCGCACTTGTGTTAGTGTTGAAAAACCACTTTTCGCACTTGTGTTGGTGCAGGACACCACTTTTGCACTTGTATTAGTGTGGAAAAAACATTTTTGCACTTGTGATAGTGTTGAAAAACCACTTTTCGCACTTGTGTTAGTGTTGAAAAACCACTTTTCGCACTTGTGTTGGTGCAGGAAACCACTTTTGCACCTGTATTAGTGTGGAAAAACCACTTTTCGCACTTGTGTTAGTGTTGAAAAACCACTTTTCGCACTTGTTTTAGTGTGGAAAAAACACTTTTTGCACTTGTGATAGTGTTGAAAAACCACTTTTCGCACTTGTGTTAGTGTTGAAAAACCACTTTTCGCACTTGTGTTGGTGCAGGAAACCACTTTTTGCACTTGTATTAGTGTGGGAAAACCACTTTTCGCACTTGTGTTTGTGCAGGAAACCACTTTTGCACTTGTATTAGTGTGGAAAAACCACTTTTCGCACTTGTGTTAGTGTTGAAAAACCACTTTTCGCACTTGTGTTAGTGTTGAAAAACCACTTTTCGCACTTGTGTTAGTGTTGAAAAACCACTTTTCGCACTTGTTTTAGTGTGGAAAAAACACTTTTTGCACTTGTGATAGTGTTGAAAAACCACTTTTCGCACTTGTGTTAGTGTTGAAAAACCACTTTTCGCACTTGTGTTGGTGCAGGAAACCACTTTTGCACTTGTATTAGTGTGGAAAAAACACTTTTTGCACTTGTGATAGTGTTGAAAAACCACTTTTCGCACTTGTGTTAGTGTTGAAAAACCACTTTTCGCACTTGTGTTGGTGCAGGAAACCACTTTTGCACTTGTATTTATGTGGAAAAACCACTTTTCGCACTTGTGAAAGTGTTGAAAAACCACTTTTCGCACTTGTGTTAGTGTTGAAAAACCACTTTTCGCACTTGTGTTGGTGCAGGAAACCACTTTTGCACTTGTATTAGTGTGGAAAAAACACTTTTTGCACTTGTGATAGTGTTGAAAAACCACTTTTCGCACTTGTGTTAGTGTTGAAAAACCACTTTTCGCACTTGTGTTGGTGCAGGAAACCACTTTTGCACTTGTATTTGTGTGGAAAAACCACTTTTCGCACTTGTGTTAGTGTTGAAAAACCACTTTTCGCACTTGTGTTAGTGTTGAAAAACCACTTTTCGCACTTGTGTTGGTGCAGGAAATCACTTTTGCACTTGTATTCGTGTGGAAAAAACACTTTTTGCACTTGTGATAATGTTGAAAAACCACTTTTCGCACTTGTGTTAGTGTTGAAAAACCACTTTTCGCACTTGTGTTAGTGTTGAAAAACCACTTTTCGCACTTGTGTTAGTGTTGAAAAACCACTTTTCGCACTTGTGTTGGTGCAGGAAACCACTTTTGCACTTATATTAGTGTGGAAAAAACACTTTTTGCACTTGTGATAGTGTTGAAAAACCACTTTTCGCACTTGTGTTGGTGCAGGAAACCACTTTTGCACTTGTATTAGTGTGGAAAAAACCACTTCTCGCACTTGTGTTAGTGTTGAAAAACCACTTTTCGCACTTGTGTTAGTGTTGAAAAACCACTTTTCGCACTTGTGTTGGTGCAGGAAACCACTTTTGCACTTGTATTAGTGTGGAAAAAACACTTTTTGCACTTGTGATAGTGTTGAAAAACCACTTTTCGCACTTGTGTTAGTGTTGAAAAACCACTTTTCACACTTGTGTTGGTGCAGGAAACCACTTTTGCACTTGTATTTATGTGGAAAAACCACTTTTTGCACTTGTGTTAGTGTTGAAAGACCACTTTTTGCACTTGTGATAGTGTTGAAAAACCACTTTTCGCACTTGTGTTAGTGTTGAAAAACCACTTTTCGCACTTGTGTTGGTGCAGGAAACCACTTTTGCACTTGTATTTGTGTGGAAAAACCACTTTTCGCACTTGTGTTAGTGTTGAAAAACCACTTTTCGCACTTGTGTTAGTGTTGAAAAACCACTTTTCGCACTTGTGTTGGTGCAGGAAACCACTTTTGCACTTGTATTCGTGTGGAAAAAACACTTTTCGCACTTGTGTTAGTGTTGAAAAACCACTTTTAGCACTTGTGTTGGTGCAGGACACCACTTTTGCACTTGTATTAGTGTGGAAAAAACATTTTTGCACTTGTGATAGTGTTGAAAAACCACTTTTCGCACTTGTGTTAGTGTTGAAAAACCACTTTTCGCACTTGTGTTGGTGCAGGAAACCACTTTTGCACCTGTATTAGTGTGGAAAAACCACTTTTCGCACTTGTGTTAGTGTTGAAAAACCACTTTTCGCACTTGTTTTAGTGTGGAAAAAACACTTTTTGCACTTGTGATAGTGTTGAAAAACCACTTTTCGCACTTGTGTTAGTGTTGAAAAACCACGTTTCGCACTTGTGTTGGTGCAGGAAACCACTTTTGCACTTGTATTAGTGTGGCAAAAACCACTTTTCGCACTTGTGTTAGTGTTGAAAAACCACTTTTCGCACTTGTGTTAGTGTTGAAAAACCACTTTTCGCACTTGTGTTCGTGCAGGAAACCACTTTTGCACTTGTATTTATGTGGAAAAACCACTTTTCGCACTTGTGTTAGTGTTGAAAGACCACTTTTTGCACTTGTGATAGTGTTGAAAAACCACTTTTCGCACTTGTGTTAGTGTTGAAAAACCACTTTTCGCACTTGTGTTGGTGCAGGAAACCACTTTTGCACTTGTATTAGTGTGGAAAAAACACTTTTTGCACTTGTGATAGTGTTGAAAAACCACTTTTTGCACTTGTGTTAGTGTTGAAAAACCACTTTTCGCACTTGTGTTGGTGCAGGAAACCACTTTTGCACTTGTATTTGTGTGGCAAAACCACTTTTCGCACTTGTGTTAGTGTTGAAAAACCACTTTTCGCACTTGTGTTAGTGTTGAAAAACCACTTTTCGCACTTGTGTTGGTGCAGGAAACCACTTTTGCACTTGTATTCGTGTGGAAAAAAACACTTTTTGCACTTGTGATAGTGTTGAAAAACCACTTTTCGCACTTGTGTTAGTGTTGAAAAACCACTTTTCGCACTTGTGTTAGTGTTGAAAAACCACTTTTCGCACTTGTTTTGGTGCAGGAAACCACTTTTGCACTTGTGTTAGTGTGGAAAAAACACTTTTTGCACTTGTGATAGTGTTGAAAAACCACTTTTCGCACTTGTGTTGGTGCAGGAAACCACTTTTGCACTTGTATTCGTGTGGAAAAAACACTTTTTGCACTTGTGATAGTGTTGAAAAACCACTTTTCGCACTTGTGTTAGTGTTGAAAAACCACTTTTCGCACTTGTGTTAGTGTTGAAAAACCACTTTTCGCACTTGTTTTGGTGCAGGAAACCACTTTTGCACTTATGTTAGTGTGGAAAAAACACTTTTTGCACTTGTGTTAGTGTTGAAAAACCACTTTTCGCACTTGTGTTAGTGTTGAAAAACCACTTTTCGCACTTGTGTTGGTGCAGGACACCACTTTTGCACTTGTATTAGTGTGGAAAAAACATTTTTGCACTTGTGATAGTGTTGAAAAACCACTTTTCGCACTTGTGTTAGTGTTGAAAAACCACTTTTCGCACTTGTGTTGGTGCAGGAAACCACTTTTGCACCTGTATTAGTGTGGAAAAACCACTTTTCGCACTTGTGTTAGTGTTGAAAAACCACTTTTCGCACTTGTTTTAGTGTGGAAAAAACACTTTTTGCACTTGTGATAGTGTTGAAAAACCACTTTTCGCACTTGTGTTAGTGTTGAAAAACCACTTTTCGCACTTGTGTTGGTGCAGGAAACCACTTTTGCACTTGTATTAGTGTGGGAAAACCACTTTTCGCACTTGTGTTTGTGCAGGAAACCACTTTTGCACTTGTATTAGTGTGGAAAAACCACTTTTCGCACTTGTGTTAGTGTTGAAAAACCACTTTTCGCACTTGTGTTAGTGTTGAAAAACCACTTTTCGCACTTGTGTTAGTGTTGAAAAACCACTTTTCGCACTTGTTTTAGTGTGGAAAAAACACTTTTTGCACTTGTGATAGTGTTGAAAAACCACTTTTCGCACTTGTGTTAGTGTTGAAAAACCACTTTTCGCACTTGTGTTGGTGCAGGAAACCACTTTTGCACTTGTATTAGTGTGGAAAAAACACTTTTTGCACTTGTGATAGTGTTGAAAAACCACTTTTCGCACTTGTGTTAGTGTTGAAAAACCACTTTTCGCACTTGTGTTGGTGCAGGAAACCACTTTTGCACTTGTATTTATGTGGAAAAACCACTTTTCGCACTTGTGAAAGTGTTGAAAAACCACTTTTCGCACTTGTGTTAGTGTTGAAAAACCACTTTTCGCACTTGTGTTGGTGCAGGAAACCACTTTTGCACTTGTATTAGTGTGGAAAAAACACTTTTTGCACTTGTGATAGTGTTGAAAAACCACTTTTCGCACTTGTGTTAGTGTTGAAAAACCACTTTTCGCACTTGTGTTGGTGCAGGAAACCACTTTTGCACTTGTATTTGTGTGGAAAAACCACTTTTCGCACTTGTGTTAGTGTTGAAAAACCACTTTTCGCACTTGTGTTAGTGTTGAAAAACCACTTTTCGCACTTGTGTTGGTGCAGGAAATCACTTTTGCACTTGTATTCGTGTGGAAAAAACACTTTTTGCACTTGTGATAATGTTGAAAAACCACTTTTCGCACTTGTGTTAGTGTTGAAAAACCACTTTTCGCACTTGTGTTAGTGTTGAAAAACCACTTTTCGCACTTGTGTTAGTGTTGAAAAACCACTTTTCGCACTTGTGTTGGTGCAGGAAACCACTTTTGCACTTATATTAGTGTGGAAAAAACACTTTTTGCACTTGTGATAGTGTTGAAAAACCACTTTTCGCACTTGTGTTGGTGCAGGAAACCACTTTTGCACTTGTATTAGTGTGGAAAAAACCACTTCTCGCACTTGTGTTAGTGTTGAAAAACCACTTTTCGCACTTGTGTTAGTGTTGAAAAACCACTTTTCGCACTTGTGTTGGTGCAGGAAACCACTTTTGCACTTGTATTAGTGTGGAAAAAACACTTTTTGCACTTGTGATAGTGTTGAAAAACCACTTTTCGCACTTGTGTTAGTGTTGAAAAACCACTTTTCGCACTTGTGTTGGTGCAGGAAACCACTTTTGCACTTGTATTTATGTGGAAAAACCACTTTTCGCACTTGTGTTAGTGTTGAAAGACCACTTTTTGCACTTGTGATAGTGTTGAAAAACCACTTTTCGCACTTGTGTTAGTGTTGAAAAACCACTTTTCGCACTTGTGTTGGTGCAGGAAACCACTTTTGCACTTGTATTAGTGTGGAAAAAACACTTTTTGCACTTGTGATAGTGTTGAAAAACCACTTTTTGCACTTGTGTTAGTGTTGAAAAACCACTTTTCGCACTTGTGTTGGTGCAGGAAACCACTTTTGCACTTGTATTTGTGTGGAAAAACCACTTTTCGCACTTGTGTTAGTGTTGAAAAACCACTTTTCGCACTTGTGTTAGTGTTGAAAAACCACTTTTCGCACTTGTGTTGGTGCAGGAAACCACTTTTGCACTTGTATTCGTGTGGAAAAAACACTTTTCGCACTTGTGTTAGTGTTGAAAAACCACTTTTAGCACTTGTGTTGGTGCAGGACACCACTTTTGCACTTGTATTAGTGTGGAAAAAACATTTTTGCACTTGTGATAGTGTTGAAAAACCACTTTTCGCACTTGTGTTAGTGTTGAAAAACCACTTTTCGCACTTGTGTTGGTGCAGGAAACCACTTTTGCACCTGTATTAGTGTGGAAAAACCACTTTTCGCACTTGTGTTAGTGTTGAAAAACCACTTTTCGCACTTGTTTTAGTGTGGAAAAAACACTTTTTGCACTTGTGATAGTGTTGAAAAACCACTTTTCGCACTTGTGTTAGTGTTGAAAAACCACTTTTCGCACTTGTGTTGGTGCAGGAAACCACTTTTGCACTTGTATTAGTGTGGAAAAACCACTTTTCGCACTTGTGTTAGTGTTGAAAAACCACTTTTGCGCACTTGTGTTGGTGCAGGAAACCACTTTTGCACTTGTATTAGTGTGGAAAAACCACTTTTCACACTTGTGTTAGTGTTGAAAAACCACTTTTCGCACTTGTGTTAGTGTTGAAAAAGCACTTTTCGCACTTGTTGGTGCAGGAAACCACTTTTGCACTTGTATTAGTGTGGAAAAACCACTTTTCACACTTGTGTTAGTGTTGAAAAACCACTTTTCGCACTTGTGTTAGTGTTGAAAAACCACTTTTCGCACTTGTGTTGGTACAGGAAACCACTTTTGCACTTGTATTAGTGTGGAAAAACCACTTTTCGCACTTGTGTTAGTGTTGAAAAACCTCTTTTCGCACTTGTGTTAGTGTTGAAAAACCACTTTTCGCACTTGTGTTACTGTTGAAAACCACTTTTCGGTGGGGTTTCATTACCCCATCCGAGGTCATCCTTCCGAGGTCAGCGAAATGAGTACATGGGTACTGGGTCCTCTCTCAAGGAGGCTGGTGGCAGAATTTGCACTCTGGCCGCTGTAAAAACACCTCATTCCGTAACACACACAGTGGTGTGGGTTGGGATGGTGCTGAGGAGTCGTCCAAGGACGCAGCGATATGCTGATCCATTGTACGCGCCCATGTATATATATATATATATATATATATATATATATATATATATATATATATAATGGTATATCTGGTTCTCCAACCTAATGAGCGGACAACATGACGTCATCGCCATGCACGTCCGCCTTGCCTGCAAAGTTCAGAGGAACCATCTAGCAGTGCGTCATTACGGATTATAAATACAGATACTGTCACAAGTGCTTGCAAAACTCACAGTTACCGACCTGGTTTCGCCCTTGTTGGGGCTTCATCAGGGCAACGCAGTGAGGCTTTCCATACACTTGTAATTACCATTATTAGTAACTCCCAACCGCAACTAGGTCGACTCCATATGATGAGTGGATACCAGAGATAACGTTACCGTGTGGCAGGCGGTGCTTATCGCTCCCAGCAAGGTGCAGCAGCAGCTGTATGGGACACCTTGCTGGCGGTTCTCCACTGATGATATGAAGGTCGCATAGTGACTGATATATATATATATATATAATCAGATATAATGCCTCCATCTTGTTCATTGATGTTCAATGACTTTTTCATTACCCCCTCCTCAAAGAT
>NW_027618922.1:0-57433 GCF_964187855.1 Myxine glutinosa | reverse complement strand
AAAGTGGTTTCCTGCACCAACACAAGTGCGGAAAGTGGTTTTTCAACACTAACACAAGTGCGAAAAGTGTTTTTCAACACTAATACAAGTGCAAAAGTGGTTTCCTGCACCAACACAAGTGTGAAAAGTGGTTTTTTAACACTAACACAAGTGCGAAAAGTGTTTTTTCAACACTAACACAAGTGCGAAAAGTCGTTTTTCAACACTAACACAAGTGCGAAAAGTGGTTTTCCACACTAATACAAGTGCAAAAGTGGTTTCCTGCACCAACACAAGTGCGAAAAGTGGTTTTTCAACACTAACACAAGTGCGAAAAGTGGTTTTTCAACATTATAACAAGTGCAAAAAGTGTTTTTTTCACACTAATACAAGTGCAAAAGTGGTTTCCTGCACCAACACAAGTGCGAAAAGTGGTTTTTCAACACTAACACAAGTGCGAAAAGTGGTTTTTCAACACTAACACAAGTGCGAAAAGTGGTTTTTCCACACTAATACAAGTGCAAAAGTGGTTTCCTGCACCAACACAAGTGCGAAAAGTGGTTTTTCAACACAAACACAAGTGCAAAAAGTGGTTTTTCAACACTATCACAAGTGCAAAAAGTGTTTTTTCCACACTAATACAAGTGCAAAAGTGGTTTCCTGCACCAACACAAGTGCGAAAAGTGGTTTTTCAACACTATCACAAGTGCAAAAAGTGGTTTTTCCACACTAATACAAGTGCAAAAGTGGTTTCCTGCACCAACACAAGTGCGAAAAGTGGTTTTTCAACACTAACACAAGTGCGAAAAGTGGTTTTTCAACACTAACAGTCTAACACAAGTGCAAAAAGTGGTTTTGCCACACTAATACAAGTGCAAAAGTAGTTTCCTGCACCAACACAAGTGCGAAAAGTGGTTTTTCAACACTAACACAAGTGTGAAAAGTCGGTTTTCAACACTATCACAAGTGCAAAAAGTGTTTTTTCCACACTAATACAAGTGCGAAAAGTGGTTTTTCAACACTAACACAAGTGCGAAAAGTGGTTTTTCAACACTAACACAAGTGTGAAAAGTGGTTTTTTCAACACTAATACAAGTGCAAAAGTGGTTTCCTGCACCAACACAAGTGCGAAAAGTGGTTTTTCAACACTAACACAAGTGCGAAACGTGGTTTTTTAATACTAACACAAGTGCGAAAAGTGGTTTTTCAACACTAACACAAGTGTGAAAAGTCGTTTTTCAACACTATCACAAGTGCAAAAAGTGTTTTTTCCACACTAATACAAGTGCGAAAAGTGGTTTTTCAACACTAACACAAGTGCGAAAAGTGGTTTTACAAATACTAACACAAGTGTGAAAAGTGGTTTTTCAACACTAAAACAAGTGCAAAAGTGGTTTCCTGCACCAACACAAGTGCGAAAAGTGGTTTTTCAACACTAACACAAGTGCGAAAAGTGGTTTTTCAACACTATCACAAGTGCAAAAAGTGGTTTTTCCACACTAATACAAGTGCAAAAGTGGTTTCCTGCACCAACACAAGTGCGAAAAGTGGTTTTTCAACACTAACACAAGTGCGAAAAGTGGTTTTTCAACACTAACACAAGTGCAAAAAGTGGTTTTTCAACACTAACACAAGTGCGAAAAGTGGTTTTCCACACTAATACAAGTGCAAAAATGGTTTCCTGCACCAACACAAGTGCGAAAAGTGGTTTTTCAACACTAACACAAGGGCGAAAAGTTGTTTTTCCACACTAATACAAGTGCAAAAGTGGTTTCCTGCACCAACACCAGTGCGAAAAGTGGTTTTTCAACACTAACACAAGTGCGAAAAGTGGTTTTTCAACACTATCGCAAGTGCAAAAAGTGTTTTTTCCACACTAATTCAAGTGCAAAAGTGGTTTCCTGCACCAACACAAGTGCGAAAAGTGGTTTTTCAACACTATCACAAGTGCAAAAAGTGGTTTTTCAACACTAACACAAGTGCGAAAAGTGGTTTATCCACACTAATACAAGTGCAAAAGTGGTTTCCTGCATCAACACAAGTGCGAAAAGTGGTTTTTCAACACTAACACAAGTGCGAAAAGTGGTTTTTCAACACTATCACAAGTGCAAAAAGTGTTTTTTCCACACTAATACAAGTGCAAAAGTGGTTTCCTGCACCAACACAAGTGCGAAAAGTGGTTTTTCAACACTATCACAAGTGCGAAAAGTGGTTTTTCAACACTAACACAAGTGCGAAAAGTGGTTTTTCAACACTAACACAAGTGCGAAAAGTGGTTTTTCCACACTAATACAAGTGCAAAGTGGTTTCCTGCACCAACACAAGTGCGAAAAGTGGTTTTTCAACACTAACACAAGTGCGAAAAGTGGTTTTTCAACACTATCACAAGTGCAAAAAGTGTTTTTTCCACACTAATACAAGTGCAAAAGTGGTTTCCTGCACCAACACAAGTGCGAAAAGTGGTTTTTCAACACTAACACAAGTGCGAAAAGTGGTTTTTCAACACTATCACAAGTGCAAAAAGTGTTTTTTCAACACTAACACAAGTGCGAAAAGTGGTTTTTTCCACACTAATACAAGTGCAAAAGTGGTTTCCTGCACCAACACAAGTGCGAAAAGTGGTTTTTCAACACTAACACAAGTGCGAAAAGTGGTTTTTCAACACTAATACAATTGCAAAAGTGGTTTCCTGCACCAACACAAATGCGAAAAGTGGTTTTTCAACACTAACACAAGTGCGAAAAGTGGTTTTTCCACACTAATACAAGTGCAAAAGTGGTTTCCTGCACCAACACAATTGCGAAAAGTGGTTTTTCAACACTAACACAAGTGCGAAAAGTGGTTTTTCAACACTATCACATGTGCAAAAAGTGTTTTTTCCACACTAATACAAGTGCAAAAGTGGTTTCCTGCACCAACACAAGTGCGAAAAGTGGTTTTTCAACACTAACATAAGTGCGAAAAGTGGTTTTTCCACACTAATACAAGTGCAAAATTGGTTTCCTGCACCAACACAAGTGCGAAAAGTGGTTTTTCAACACTAACACAAGTGCGAAAAGTGGTTTTTCAACACTAACACAAGTGCGAAAAGTGGTTTTTTCAACACTAACACAAGTGCGAAAAGTGGTTTTTCAACACTAACACAAGTGCGAAAAGTGGTTTTCCAACACTAATACAAGTGCAAAAGTGGTTTCCTGCACCAACACAAGTGCGGAAAGTGGTTTTTCAACACTAACACAAGTGCGAAAAGTGTTTTCAACACTAATACAAGTGCAAAAGTGGTTTCCTGCACCAACACAAGTGCGAAAAGTGGTTTTTTAACACTAACACAAGTGCGAAAAGTGTTTTTTCAACACTAACACAAGTGCGAAAAGTGGTTTTTCAACACTAACACAAGTGCGAAAAGTGGTTTTCCACACTAATACAAGTGCAAAAGTGGTTTCCTGCACCAACACAAGTGCGAAAAGTGGTTTTTCAACACTAACACAAGTGCGAAAAGTGGTTTTTCAACATTATAACAAGTGCAAAAAGTGTTTTTTTCACACTAATACAAGTGCAAAAGTGGTTTCCTGCACCAACACAAGTGCGAAAAGTGGTTTTTCAACACTAACACAAGTGCGAAAAGTGGTTTTTCAACACAAACACAAGTGCAAAAAGTGGTTTTTCAACACTATCACAAGTGCAAAAAGTGTTTTTTTCCACACTAATACAAGTGCAAAAGTGGTTTCCTGCACCAACACAAGTGCGAAAAGTGGTTTTTCAACACTATCACAAGTGCAAAAAGTGGTTTTTCCACACTAATACAAGTGCAAAAGTGGTTTCCTGCACCAACACAAGTGCGAAAAGTGGTTTTTCAACACTAACACAAGTGCGAAAAGTGGTTTTTTCAACACTAACAGTCTAACACAAGTGCAAAAAGTGGTTTTGCCACACTAATACAAGTGCAAAAGTAGTTTCCTGCACCAACACAAGTGCGAAAAGTGGTTTTTCAACACTAACACAAGTGTGAAAAGTCGGTTTTCAACACTAACACAAGTGCGAAAAGTGGTTTTTCAACACTAACACAAGTGTGAAAAGTGGTTTTTCAACACTAATACAAGTGCAAAAGTGGTTTCCTGCACCAACACAAGTGCGAAAAGTGGTTTTTCAACACTAACACAAGTGCGAAACGTGGTTTTTTAATACTAACACAAGTGCGAAAAGTGGTTTTTCAACACTATCACAAGTGCAAAAAGTGGTTTTTCCACACTAATACAAGTGCAAAAGTGGTTTCCTGCACCAACACAAGTGCGAAAAGTGGTTTTTCAACACTAACACAAGTGCGAAAAGTGGTTTTTCAACACTAACAGTCTAACACAAGTGCGAAAAGTGGTTTTTTCCACACTAATACAAGTGCAAAAGTAGTTTCCTGCACCAACACAAGTGCGAAAAGTGGTTTTTCAACACTAACACAAGTGTGAAAAGTCGTTTTTCAACACTATCACAAGTGCAAAAAGTGTTTTTTCCACACTAATACAAGTGCGAAAAGTGGTTTTTCCACACTAATACAAGTGCAAAAGTGGTTTCCTGCACCAACACAAGTGCGAAAAGTGGTTTTTCAACACTAACATAAGTGCGAAAAGTGGTTTTTCCACACTAATACAAGTGAAAAATTGGTTTCCTGCACCAACACAAGTGCGAAAAGTGGTTTTTCAACACTAACACAAGTGCGAAAAGTGGTTTTTCAACACTAACACAAGTGCGAAAAGTGGTTTTTCAACACTAACACAAGTGCGAAAAGTGGTTTTTCAACACTAACACAACTGCGAAAAGTGGTTTTCCAACACTAATACAAGTGCAAAAGTGGTTTCCTGCACCAACACAAGTGCGGAAAGTGGTTTTTCAACACTAACACAAGTGCGAAAAGTGTTTTTCAACACTAATACAAGTGCAAAAGTGGTTTCCTGCACCAACACAAGTGTGAAAAGTGGTTTTTTAACACTAACACAAGTGCGAAAAGTGTTTTTTCAACACTAACACAAGTGCGAAAAGTCGTTTTTCAACACTAACACAAGTGCGAAAAGTGGTTTTCCACACTAATACAAGTGCAAAAGTGGTTTCCTGCACCAACACAAGTGCGAAAAGTGGTTTTTCAACACTAACACAAGTGCGAAAAGTGGTTTTTCAACATTATAACAAGTGCAAAAAGTGTTTTTTTCACACTAATACAAGTGCAAAAGTGGTTTCCTGCACCAACACAAGTGCGAAAAGTGGTTTTTCAACACTAACACAAGTGCGAAAAGTGGTTTTTCAACACTAACACAAGTGCGAAAAGTGGTTTTTCCACACTAATACAAGTGCAAAAGTGGTTTCCTGCACCAACACAAGTGCGAAAAGTGGTTTTTCAACACAAACACAAGTGCAAAAAGTGGTTTTTCAACACTATCACAAGTGCAAAAAGTGTTTTTTCCACACTAATACAAGTGCAAAAGTGGTTTCCTGCACCAACACAAGTGCGAAAAGTGGTTTTTCAACACTATCACAAGTGCAAAAAGTGGTTTTTCCACACTAATACAAGTGCAAAAGTGGTTTCCTGCACCAACACAAGTGCGAAAAGTGGTTTTTCAACACTAACACAAGTGCGAAAAGTGGTTTTTCAACACTAACAGTCTAACACAAGTGCAAAAAGTGGTTTTGCCACACTAATACAAGTGCAAAAGTAGTTTCCTGCACCAACACAAGTGCGAAAAGTGGTTTTTCAACACTAACACAAGTGTGAAAAGTCGGTTTTCAACACTATCACAAGTGCAAAAAGTGTTTTTTCCACACTAATACAAGTGCGAAAAGTGGTTTTTCAACACTAACACAAGTGCGAAAAGTGGTTTTTCAACACTAACACAAGTGTGAAAAGTGGTTTTTCAACACTAATACAAGTGCAAAAGTGGTTTCCTGCACCAACACAAGTGCGAAAAGTGGTTTTTCAACACTAACACAAGTGCGAAACGTGGTTTTTTAATACTAACACAAGTGCGAAAAGTGGTTTTTCAACACTAACACAAGTGTGAAAAGTCGTTTTTCAACACTATCACAAGTGCAAAAAGTGTTTTTTCCACACTAATACAAGTGCGAAAAGTGGTTTTTCAACACTAACACAAGTGCGAAAAGTGGTTTTACAAATACTAACACAAGTGTGAAAAGTGGTTTTTCAACACTAAAACAAGTGCAAAAGTGGTTTCCTGCACCAACACAAGTGCGAAAAGTGGTTTTTCAACACTAACACAAGTGCGAAAAGTGGTTTTTCAACACTATCACAAGTGCAAAAAGTGGTTTTTCCACACTAATACAAGTGCAAAAGTGGTTTCCTGCACCAACACAAGTGCGAAAAGTGGTTTTTCAACACTAACACAAGTGCGAAAAGTGGTTTTTCAACACTAACACAAGTGCAAAAAGTGGTTTTTCAACACTAACACAAGTGCGAAAAGTGGTTTTCCACACTAATACAAGTGCAAAAATGGTTTCCTGCACCAACACAAGTGCGAAAAGTGGTTTTTCAACACTAACACAAGGGCGAAAAGTTGTTTTTCCACACTAATACAAGTGCAAAAGTGGTTTCCTGCACCAACACCAGTGCGAAAAGTGGTTTTTCAACACTAACACAAGTGCGAAAAGTGGTTTTTCAACACTATCGCAAGTGCAAAAAGTGTTTTTTCCACACTAATTCAAGTGCAAAAGTGGTTTCCTGCACCAACACAAGTGCGAAAAGTGGTTTTTCAACACTATCACAAGTGCAAAAAGTGGTTTTTCAACACTAACACAAGTGCGAAAAGTGGTTTATCCACACTAATACAAGTGCAAAAGTGGTTTCCTGCATCAACACAAGTGCGAAAAGTGGTTTTTCAACACTAACACAAGTGCGAAAAGTGGTTTTTCAACACTATCACAAGTGCAAAAAGTGTTTTTTCCACACTAATACAAGTGCAAAAGTGGTTTCCTGCACCAACACAAGTGCGAAAAGTGGTTTTTCAACACTATCACAAGTGCGAAAAGTGGTTTTTCAACACTAACACAAGTGCGAAAAGTGGTTTTTCAACACTAACACAAGTGCGAAAAGTGGTTTTTCCACACTAATACAAGTGCAAAAGTGGTTTCCTGCACCAACACAAGTGCGAAAAGTGGTTTTTCAACACTAACACAAGTGCGAAAAGTGGTTTTTCAACACTATCACAAGTGCAAAAAGTGTTTTTTCCACACTAATACAAGTGCAAAAGTGGTTTCCTGCACCAACACAAGTGCGAAAAGTGGTTTTTCAACACTAACACAAGTGCGAAAAGTGGTTTTTCAACACTATCACAAGTGCAAAAAGTGTTTTTTCAACACTAACACAAGTGCGAAAAGTGGTTTTTCCACACTAATACAAGTGCAAAAGTGGTTTCCTGCACCAACACAAGTGCGAAAAGTGGTTTTTCAACACTAACACAAGTGCGAAAAGTGGTTTTTCAACACTAATACAATTGCAAAAGTGGTTTCCTGCACCAACACAAATGCGAAAAGTGGTTTTTCAACACTAACACAAGTGCGAAAAGTGGTTTTTCCACACTAATACAAGTGCAAAAGTGGTTTCCTGCACCAACACAATTGCGAAAAGTGGTTTTTCAACACTAACACAAGTGCGAAAAGTGGTTTTTCAACACTATCACATGTGCAAAAAGTGTTTTTTCCACACTAATACAAGTGCAAAAGTGGTTTCCTGCACCAACACAAGTGCGAAAAGTGGTTTTTCAACACTAACATAAGTGCGAAAAGTGGTTTTTCCACACTAATACAAGTGCAAAATTGGTTTCCTGCACCAACACAAGTGCGAAAAGTGGTTTTTCAACACTAACACAAGTGCGAAAAGTGGTTTTTCAACACTAACACAAGTGCGAAAAGTGGTTTTTCAACACTAACACAAGTGCGAAAAGTGGTTTTTCAACACTAACACAAGTGCGAAAAGTGGTTTTCCAACACTAATACAAGTGCAAAAGTGGTTTCCTGCACCAACACAAGTGCGGAAAGTGGTTTTTCAACACTAACACAAGTGCGAAAAGTGTTTTCAACACTAATACAAGTGCAAAAGTGGTTTCCTGCACCAACACAAGTGCGAAAAGTGGTTTTTTAACACTAACACAAGTGCGAAAAGTGTTTTTTCAACACTAACACAAGTGCGAAAAGTGGTTTTTCAACACTAACACAAGTGCGAAAAGTGGTTTTCCACACTAATACAAGTGCAAAAGTGGTTTCCTGCACCAACACAAGTGCGAAAAGTGGTTTTTCAACACTAACACAAGTGCGAAAAGTGGTTTTTCAACATTATAACAAGTGCAAAAAGTGTTTTTTTCACACTAATACAAGTGCAAAAGTGGTTTCCTGCACCAACACAAGTGCGAAAAGTGGTTTTTCAACACTAACACAAGTGCGAAAAGTGGTTTTTCAACACAAACACAAGTGCAAAAAGTGGTTTTTCAACACTATCACAAGTGCAAAAAGTGTTTTTTCCACACTAATACAAGTGCAAAAGTGGTTTCCTGCACCAACACAAGTGCGAAAAGTGGTTTTTCAACACTATCACAAGTGCAAAAAGTGGTTTTTCCACACTAATACAAGTGCAAAAGTGGTTTCCTGCACCAACACAAGTGCGAAAAGTGGTTTTTCAACACTAACACAAGTGCGAAAAGTGGTTTTTCAACACTAACAGTCTAACACAAGTGCAAAAAGTGGTTTTGCCACACTAATACAAGTGCAAAAGTAGTTTCCTGCACCAACACAAGTGCGAAAAGTGGTTTTTCAACACTAACACAAGTGTGAAAAGTCGGTTTTCAACACTAACACAAGTGCGAAAAGTGGTTTTTCAACACTAACACAAGTGTGAAAAGTGGTTTTTCAACACTAATACAAGTGCAAAAGTGGTTTCCTGCACCAACACAAGTGCGAAAAGTGGTTTTTCAACACTAACACAAGTGCGAAACGTGGTTTTTTAATACTAACACAAGTGCGAAAAGTGGTTTTTCAACACTATCACAAGTGCAAAAAGTGGTTTTTCCACACTAATACAAGTGCAAAAGTGGTTTCCTGCACCAACACAAGTGCGAAAAGTGGTTTTTCAACACTAACACAAGTGCGAAAAGTGGTTTTTCAACACTAACAGTCTAACACAAGTGCGAAAAGTGGTTTTTCCACACTAATACAAGTGCAAAAGTAGTTTCCTGCACCAACACAAGTGCGAAAAGTGGTTTTTCAACACTAACACAAGTGTGAAAAGTCGTTTTTCAACACTATCACAAGTGCAAAAAGTGTTTTTTCCACACTAATACAAGTGCGAAAAGTGGTTTTTCAACACTACCACAAGTGCGAAAAGTGGTTTTACAAATACTAACACAAGTGTGAAAAGTGGTTTTTCAACACTAAAACAAGTGCAAAAGTGGTTTCCTGCACCAACACAAGTGCGAAAAGTGGTTTTTCAACACTAACACAAGTGCGAAAAGTGGTTTTTCAACACTATCACAAGTGCAAAAAGTGGTTTTTCCACACTAATACAAGTGCAAAAGTGGTTTCCTGCACCAACACAAGTGCGAAAAGTGGTTTTTCAACACTAACACAAGTGCGAAAAGTGGTTTTTCAACACTAACACAAGTGCGAAAAGTGGTTTTTCAACACTAACACAAGTGCGAAAAGTGGTTTTCCACACTAATACAAGTGCAAAAATGGTTTCCTGCACCAAAACAAGTGCGAAAAGTGGTTTTTCAACACTAACACAAGGGCGAAAAGTTGTTTTTCCACACTAATACAAGTGCAAAAGTGGTTTCCTGCATCAACACAAGTGCGAAAAGTGGTTTTTCAACACTAACACAAGTGCGAAAAGTGGTTTTTCAACACTATCACAAGTGCGAAAAGTGGTTTTTCAACACTAACACAAGTGCGAAAAGTGGTTTCCTGCACTAACACAAGTGCAAAAGTGGTTTTTCAACACTATCACAAGTGCGAAAAGTGGTTTTTCAACACTATCACAAGTGCAAAAAGTGTTTTTTCCACACTAATACAAGTGCAAAAGTGGTTCCTGCACCAACACAAGTGCGAAAAGTGGTTTTTCAACACTAACACAAGTGCGAAAAGTGGTTTTTCAACACTAACACAAGTGCAAAAAGTGGTTTTTTCCACACTAATACAAGTGCAAAAGTGGTTTCCTGCACCAACACAAGTGCGAAAAGTGGTTTTTCAACACTAACACAAGTGCGAAAAGTGGTTTTTCAACACTAACACAAGTGCGAAAAGTGGTTTTTCAACACTATCACAAGGGCAAAAAGTGTTTTTTCCCCACTAATACAAGTGCAAAAGTGGTTTCCTGCACCAACACAAGTGCGAAAAGTGGTTTTTCAACACTAACACAAGTGCGAAAAGTGGTTTTTTCCACACTAATACAAGTGCAAAAGTGGTTTCCTGCACCAACACAAGTGCGAAAAGTGGTTTTTCAACACTAACACAAGTGCGAAAAGTGGTTTTTCAACACTAACACAAGTGCGAAAAGTGGTTTTTCAACACTAACACAAGTGCGAAAAGTGGTTTTTCAACACTAACACAAGTGCGAAAAGTGGTTTTTCAACACTAATACAAGTGCAAAAGTGGTTTCCTGCACCAACACAAGTGCGGAAAGTGGTTTTTCAACACTAACACAAGTGTGAAAAGTGGTTTTTCAACACTATCACAAGTGCAAAAAGTGGTTTTTCCACACTAATACAAGTGCAAAAGTGGTTTCCTGCACCAACACAAGTGCGAAAAGTGGTTTTTCAACACTAATACAAGTGCGAAAAGTGGTTTTTCAACACTAACACAAGTGCGAAAAGTGGTTTTTCCACACTAACACAAGTGCAAAAAGTGGTTTTTCCACTCTAATACAAGTGCAAAAGTGGTTTCCTGCACCAACACAAGTGCGAAAAGTGGTTTTTCGACACTAACACAAGTGCGAAAAGTGGTTTTTCAACACTATCACAAGTGCAAAAAGTGTTTTTTCCACACTAATACAAGTGCAAAAGTGGTTTCCTGCACCAACACAATTGCGAAAAGTGGTTTTTCAACACTAACACAAGTGCGAAAAGTGGTTTTTCAACACTATCACATGTGCAAAAAGTGTTTTTTCCACACTAATACAAGTGCAAAAGTGGTTTCCTGCACCAACACAAGTGCGAAAAGTGGTTTTTCAACACTAACACAAGTGCGAAAAGTGGTTTTTCCACACTAATACAAGTGCAAAAGTGGTTTCCTGCACCAACACAAGTGCGAAAAGTGTTTTTTCAACACTAACACAAGTGCGAAAAGTGGTTTTTCAACACTAACACAAGTGCGAAAAGTGGTTTTTCAACACTAACACAAGTGCGAAAAGTGGTTTTTCAACACTAACACAAGTGCAAAAAGTGGTTTTTCAACACTAATACAAGTGCAAAAGTGGTTTCCTGCACTAACACAAGTGCGGAAAGTGGTTTTTCAACACTAACACAAGTGCGAAAAGTGGTTTTTCAACACTATCACAAGTGCAAAAAGTGGTTTTTCAACACTAATACAAGTGCAAAAGTGGTTTCCTGCACCAACACAAGTGCGAAAAGTGGTTTTTCAACACTAACACAAGTGCGAAAAGTGGTTTTTCAACACTAACACAAGTGCGAAAAGTGGTTTTTCCACACTAATACAAGTGCAAAAGTGGTTTCCTGCACCAACACAAGTGCGAAAAGTGGTTTTTCAACACAAACACAAGTGCAAAAAGTGGTTTTTCAACACTATCACAAGTGCAAAAAGTGTTTTTCCCACACTAATACAAGTGCAAAAGTGGTTTCCTGCACCAACACAATTGCGAAAAGTGGTTTTTCAACACTAACACAAGTGCGAAAAGTGGTTTTTCAACACTATCACAAGTGCAAAAAGTGTTTTTTCCACACTAATACAAATGCAAAAGTGGTTTCCTGCACCAACACAAGTGTGAAAAGTGGTTTTTCAACACTAACACAAGTGCAAAAAGTGGTTTTTCAACACTAACACAACTGCGAAAAGTGGGTTTTCCACACTAATACAAGTGCAAAAGTGGTTTCCTGCACCAACACAATTGCGAAAAGTGGTTTTTCAACACT
This sequence comes from Myxine glutinosa, assembly GCF_964187855.1. NCBI lineage: Eukaryota > Metazoa > Chordata > Myxini > Myxiniformes > Myxinidae > Myxine > Myxine glutinosa. The sequence goes on along the minus strand of NW_027618922.1, from coordinate 45,323 downwards.
AACACAAGTGCGAAAAGTGGTTTTTCAACACTCACAAGTGCAAAAAGTGTTTTTCCACACTAATACAAGTGCAAAAGTGGTTTCCTGCACCAACACAAGTGTGAAAAGTGGTTTTTCAACACTAACACAAGTGCGAAAAGTGGTTTTTCAACACTAATACAAGTGCAAAAGTGGTTTCCTGCACCAACACAAGTGCGAAAAGTGGTTTTTCAACACTATCACAAGTGCGAAAAGTGGTTTTTTAACACTAACACAAGTGCGAAAAGTGGTTTTTCCACACTAATACAAGTGCAAAAGTGGTGTCCTGCATCAACACAAGTGCGAAAAGTGGTTTCCTGCACCAACACAAGTGCGAAAAGTGGTTTTTCAACACTATCACAAGTGCGAAAAGTGGTTTTTCAACACTAACACAAGTGCGAAAAGTGGTTTTTCAACACTAACACAAGTGCGAAAAGTGGTTTTTCCACACTAATACAAGTGCAAAAGTGGTTTCCTGCACCAACACAAGTGCGAAAAGTGGTTTTTCAACACTAACACAAGTGCGAAAAGTGGTTTTACAACACTATCACAAGTGCAAAAAGTGTTTTTTCCACACTAATACAAGTGCAAAAGTGGTTTCCTGCACCAACACAAGTGCGAAAAGTGGTTTTTCAACACAAACACAAGTGCAAAAAGTGGTTTTTCAACACTATCACAAGTGCAACTAGAACGGGCACTCGGTAGAGCGCATACCTTCGCCGCAGCTACTGTTCTGTACTTGGCATGGGAGTGTAGGGAACAGAACAGTGAACAGTTTGGTGCTGATTTCATGCAAATCGGATAAGAATTGACCGAGTTATGACAAAAAACGCACATTTTGCAAGGTCGTGACCCCCCTGACCTTTGAACCGATTGCTCCCAAAATCTAATCAAATGTGTCCCGTATAATAACCAATCATCCCACCAAATTTCATGCAATTCGGTTGAATACTTTTTGAGTTATGCGAATAACATACACACACACACACACACACAGACATACAAATAAATACACAGCGATCAAAACATAACCTTCCGCTTTTGCGAAGGTAAAAAGTGTTTTTCCCACACTAATACAAGTGCAAAAGTGGTTTCCTGCACCAACACAATTGCGAAAAGTGGTTTTTCAACACTAACACAAGTGCGAAAAGTGGTTTTTCAACACTATCACAAGTGCAACTAGAACGGGCACTCGGTAGAGCGCATACCTTCGCCGCAGCTACTGTTCTGTACTTGGCATGGGAGTGTAGGGAACAGAACAACAAAAATACGATTTTGACCTTTTCGTGACCTTGACCTTGACCTTTGACCCGATTGCTCCCAAAATCTAATCAAATGTGTCCCGTATAATAACCAATCATCCCACCAAATTTCATGCAATTCGGTTGAATACTTTTTGAGTTATGCGAATAACATACACACACACACACACACAGACATACAAATAAATACACAGCGATCAAAACATAACCTTCCGCTTTTGCGAAGGTAAAAAGTGTTTTTCCACACTAATACAAGTGCAAAAGTGGTTTTCCTGCACCAACACAAGTGTGAAAAGTGGTTTTTCAACACTAACACAAGTGCGAAAAGTGGTTTTTCAACACTAACACAACTGCGAAAAGTGGTTTTTCCACACTAATACAAGTGCAAAAGTGGTTTCCTGCACCAACACAAGTGCGAAAAGTGGTTTTTCAACACTAACATAAGTGCGAAAAGTGGTTTTTCCACACTAATACAAGTGCAAAATTGGTTTCCTGCACCAACACAAGTGCGAAAAGTGGTTTTTCAACACTAACACAAGTGCGAAAAGTGGTTTTTCAACACTAACACAAGTGCGAAAAGTGGTTTTTCAACACTAACACAAGTGCGAAAAGTGGTTTTTCAACACTAACACAAGTGCGAAAAGTGGTTTTCCAACACTAATACAAGTGCAAAAGTGGTTTCCTGCACCAACACAAGTGCGGAAAGTGGTTTTTCAACACTAACACAAGTGCGAAAAGTGTTTTTCAACACTAATACAAGTGCAAAAGTGGTTTCCTGCACCAACACAAGTGCGAAAAGTGGTTTTTTTAACACTAACACAAGTGCGAAAAGTGTTTTTTCAACACTAACACAAGTGCGAAAAGTGGTTTTTCAACACTAACACAAGTGCGAAAAGTGGTTTTCCACACTAATACAAGTGCAAAAGTGGTTTCCTGCACCAACACAAGTGCGAAAAGTGGTTTTTCAACACTAACACAAGTGCGAAAAGTGGTTTTTCAACATTATAACAAGTGCAAAAAGTGTTTTTTTCACACTAATACAAGTGCAAAAGTGGTTTCCTGCACCAACACAAGTGCGAAAAGTGGTTTTTCAACACTAACACAAGTGCGAAAAGTGGTTTTTCAACACTAACACAAGTGCGAAAAGTGGTTTTTCCACACTAATACAAGTGCAAAAGTGGTTTCCTGCACCAACACAAGTGCGAAAAGTGGTTTTTCAACACAAACACAAGTGCAAAAAGTGGTTTTTCAACACTATCACAAGTGCAAAAAGTGTTTTTTCCACACTAATACAAGTGCAAAAGTGGTTTCCTGCACCAACACAAGTGCGAAAAGTGGTTTTTCAACACTAACACAAGTGCGAAAAGTGGTTTTTCAACACTAACACAACTGCGAAAAGTGGGTTTTCCACACTAATACAAGTGCAAAAGTGGTTTCCTGCACCAACACAATTGCGAAAAGTGGTTTTTCAACACTAACACAAGTGCGAAAAGTGGTTTTTCAACACTCACAAGTGCAAAAAGTGTTTTTCCACACTAATACAAGTGCAAAAGTGGTTTCCTGCACCAACACAAGTGTGAAAAGTGGTTTTTCAACACTAACACAAGTGCGAAAAGTGGTTTTTCAACACTAATACAAGTGCAAAAGTGGTTTCCTGCACCAACACAAGTGCGAAAACTGGTTTTTCAACACTATCACAAGTGCGAAAAGTGGTTTTTTAACACTAACACAAGTGCGAAAAGTGGTTTTTCCACACTAATACAAGTGCAAAAGTGGTTTCCTGCATCAACACAAGTGCGAAAAGTGGTTTCCTGCACCAACACAAGTGCGAAAAGTGGTTTTTCAACACTATCACAAGTGCGAAAAGTGGTTTTTCAACACTAACACAAGTGCGAAAAGTGGTTTTTCAACACTAACACAAGTGCGAAAAGTGGTTTTTCCACACTAATACAAGTGCAAAAGTGGTTTCCTGCACCAACACAAGTGCGAAAAGTGGTTTTTCAACACTAACACAAGTGCGAAAAGTGGTTTTACAACACTATCACAAGTGCAAAAAGTGTTTTTTCCACACTAATACAAGTGCAAAAGTGGTTTCCTGCACCAACACAAGTGCGAAAAGTGGTTTTTCAACACAAACACAAGTGCAAAAAGTGGTTTTTCAACACTATCACAAGTGCAACTAGAACGGGCACTCGGTAGAGCGCATACCTTTGCCGCAGCTACTGTTCTGTACTTGGCATGGGAGTGTAGGGAACAGAACAGTGAACAGTTTGGTGCTGATTTCATGCAAATTGGATAAGAATTGACCGAGTTATGACAAAAAACGCACATTTTGCAAGGTCGTGACCCCCCTGACCTTTGACCCGATTGCTCCCAAAATCTAATCAAATGTGTCCCGTATAATAACCAATCATCCCACCAAATTTCATGCAATTCGGTTGAATACTTTTTGAGTTATGCGAATAACATACACACACACACACACACAGACATACAAATAAATACACAGCGATCAAAACATAACCTTCCGCTTTTGCGAAGGTAAAAAGTGTTTTTCCACACTAATACAAGTGCAAAAGTGGTTTTCCTGCACCAACACAAGTGTGAAAAGTGGTTTTTCAACACTAACACAAGTGCGAAAAGTGGTTTTTCAACACTAACACAACTGCGAAAAGTGGTTTTTCCACACTAATAGAAGTGCAAAAGTGGTTTCCTGCACCAACACAATTGCGTAAAGTGGTTTTTCAACACTAACACAAGTGCGAAAAGTGGTTTTTCAACACTAACACAACTGCGAAAAGTGGTTTTTCCACACTAATACAAGTGCAAAAGTGGTTTCCTGCACCAACACCAGTGCGAAAAGTGGTTTTTCAACACTAACACAAGTGCGAAAAGTGGTTTTTCAACACTATCGCAAGTGCAAAAAGTGTTTTTTCCACACTAATACAAGTGCAAAAGTGGTTTCCTGCACCAACACAAGTGCGAAAAGTGGTTTTTCAACACTAACACAAGTGTGAAAAGTCGGTTTTCAACACTATCACAAGTGCAAAAAGTGTTTTTTCCACACTAATACAAGTGCGAAAAGTGGTTTTTCAACACTAACACAAGTGCGAAAAGTGGTTTTTCAACACTAACACAAGTGTGAAAAGTGGTTTTTCAACACTAATACAAGTGCAAAAGTGGTTTCCTGCACCAACACAAGTGCGAAAAGTGGTTTTTCAACACTAACACAAGTGCGAAACGTGGTTTTTTAATACTAACACAAGTGCGAAAAGTGGTTTTTCAACACTATCACAAGTGCAAAAAGTGGTTTTTCCACACTAATACAAGTGCAAAAGTGGTTTCCTGCACCAACACAAGTGCGAAAAGTGGTTTTTCAACACTAACACAAGTGCGAAAAGTGGTTTTTCAACACTAACAGTCTAACACAAGTGCGAAAAGTGGTTTTTCCACACTAATACAAGTGCAAAAGTAGTTTCCTGCACCAACACAAGTGCGAAAAGTGGTTTTTCAACACTAACACAAGTGTGAAAAGTCGTTTTTCAACACTATCACAAGTGCAAAAAGTGTTTTTTCCACACTAATACAAGTGCGAAAAGTGGTTTTTCAACACTAACACAAGTGCGAAAAGTGGTTTTACAAATACTAACACAAGTGTGAAAAGTGGTTTTTCAACACTAAAACAAGTGCAAAAGTGGTTTCCTGCACCAACACAAGTGCGAAAAGTGGTTTTTCAACACTAACACAAGTGCGAAAAGTGGTTTTTCAACACTATCACAAGTGCAAAAAGTGGTTTTTCCACACTAATACAAGTGCAAAAGTGGTTTCCTGCACCAACACAAGTGCGAAAAGTGGTTTTTCAACACTAACACAAGTGCGAAAAGTGGTTTTTCAACACTAACACAAGTGCAAAAAGTGGTTTTTCAACACTAACACAAGTGCGAAAAGTGGTTTTCCACACTAATACAAGTGCAAAAATGGTTTCCTGCACCAACACAAGTGCGAAAAGTGGTTTTTCAACACTAACACAAGGGCGAAAAGTTGTTTTTCCACACTAATACAAGTGCAAAAGTGGTTTCCTGCACCAACACCAGTGCGAAAAGTGGTTTTTCAACACTAACACAAGTGCGAAAAGTGGTTTTTCAACACTATCGCAAGTGCAAAAAGTGTTTTTTCCACACTAATACAAGTGCAAAAGTGGTTTCCTGCACCAACACAAGTGCGAAAAGTGGTTTTTCAACACTATCACAAGTGCAAAAAGTGGTTTTTCAACACTAACACAAGTGCGAAAAGTGGTTTATCCACACTAATACAAGTGCAAAAGTGGTTTCCTGCATCAACACAAGTGCGAAAAGTGGTTTTTCAACACTAACACAAGTGCGAAAAGTGGTTTTTCAACACTATCACAAGTGCAAAAAGTGTTTTTTCCACACTAATACAAGTGCAAAAGTGGTTTCCTGCACCAACACAAGTGCGAAAAGTGGTTTTTCAACACTATCACAAGTGCGAAAAGTGGTTTTTCAACACTAACACAAGTGCGAAAAGTGGTTTTTCAACACTAACACAAGTGCGAAAAGTGGTTTTTCCACACTAATACAAGTGCAAAAGTGGTTTCCTGCACCAACACAAGTGCGAAAAGTGGTTTTTCAACACTAACACAAGTGCGAAAAGTGGTTTTTCAACACTATCACAAGTGCAAAAAGTGTTTTTTCCACACTAATACAAGTGCAAAAGTGGTTTCCTGCACCAACACAAGTGCGAAAAGTGGTTTTTCAACACTAACACAAGTGCGAAAAGTGGTTTTTCAACACTATCACAAGTGCAAAAAGTGTTTTTTCCACACTAATACAAGTGCGAAAAGTGGTTTTTCAACACTAACACAAGTGCGAAAAGTGGTTTTTCAACACTAACACAAGTGTGAAAAGTGGTTTTTCAACACTAATACAAGTGCAAAAGTGGTTTCCTGCACCAACACAAGTGCGAAAAGTGGTTTTTCAACACTAACACAAGTGCGAAACGTGGTTTTTTAATACTAACACAAGTGCGAAAAGTGGTTTTTCAACACTATCACAAGTGCAAAAAGTGGTTTTTCCACACTAATACAAGTGCAAAAGTGGTTTCCTGCACCAACACAAGTGCGAAAAGTGGTTTTTCAACACTAACACAAGTGCGAAAAGTGGTTTTTCAACACTAACAGTCTAACACAAGTGCGAAAAGTGGTTTTTCCACACTAATACAAGTGCAAAAGTAGTTTCCTGCACCAACACAAGTGCGAAAAGTGGTTTTTCAACACTAACACAAGTGTGAAAAGTCGTTTTTCAACACTATCACAAGTGCAAAAAGTGTTTTTTCCACACTAATACAAGTGCGAAAAGTGGTTTTTCAACACTAACACAAGTGCGAAAAGTGGTTTTACAAATACTAACACAAGTGTGAAAAGTGGTTTTTCAACACTAAAACAAGTGCAAAAGTGGTTTCCTGCACCAACACAAGTGCGAAAAGTGGTTTTTCAACACTAACACAAGTGCGAAAAGTGGTTTTTCAACACTATCACAAGTGCAAAAAGTGGTTTTTCCACACTAATACAAGTGCAAAAGTGGTTTCCTGCACCAACACAAGTGCGAAAAGTGGTTTTTCAACACTAACACAAGTGCGAAAAGTGGTTTTTCAACACTAACACAAGTGCAAAAAGTGGTTTTTCAACACTAACACAAGTGCGAAAAGTGGTTTTCCACACTAATACAAGTGCAAAAATGGTTTCCTGCACCAACACAAGTGCGAAAAGTGGTTTTTCAACACTAACACAAGGGCGAAAAGTTGTTTTTCCACACTAATACAAGTGCAAAAGTGGTTTCCTGCACCAACACCAGTGCGAAAAGTGGTTTTTCAACACTAACACAAGTGCGAAAAGTGGTTTTTCAACACTATCGCAAGTGCAAAAAGTGTTTTTTCCACACTAATACAAGTGCAAAAGTGGTTTCCTGCACCAACACAAGTGCGAAAAGTGGTTTTTCAACACTATCACAAGTGCAAAAAGTGGTTTTTCAACACTAACACAAGTGCGAAAAGTGGTTTATCCACACTAATACAAGTGCAAAAGTGGTTTCCTGCATCAACACAAGTGCGAAAAGTGGTTTTTCAACACTAACACAAGTGCGAAAAGTGGTTTTTCAACACTATCACAAGTGCAAAAAGTGTTTTTTCCACACTAATACAAGTGCAAAAGTGGTTTCCTGCACCAACACAAGTGCGAAAAGTGGTTTTTCAACACTATCACAAGTGCGAAAAGTGGTTTTTCAACACTAACACAAGTGCGAAAAGTGGTTTTTCAACACTAACACAAGTGCGAAAAGTGGTTTTTCCACACTAATACAAGTGCAAAAGTGGTTTCCTGCACCAACACAAGTGCGAAAAGTGGTTTTTCAACACTAACACAAGTGCGAAAAGTGGTTTTTCAACACTATCACAAGTGCAAAAAGTGTTTTTTCCACACTAATACAAGTGCAAAAGTGGTTTCCTGCACCAACACAAGTGCGAAAAGTGGTTTTTCAACACTAACACAAGTGCGAAAAGTGGTTTTTCAACACTATCACAAGTGCAAAAAGTGTTTTTTCAACACTAACACAAGTGCGAAAAGTGGTTTTTCCACACTAATACAAGTGCAAAAGTGGTTTCCTGCACCAACACAAGTGCGAAAAGTGGTTTTTCAACACTAACACAAGTGCGAAAAGTGGTTTTTCAACACTAATACAATTGCAAAAGTGGTTTCCTGCACCAACACAAATGCGAAAAGTGGTTTTTCAACACTAACACAAGTGCGAAAAGTGGTTTTTCCACACTAATACAAGTGCAAAAGTGGTTTCCTGCACCAACACAATTGCGAAAAGTGGTTTTTCAACACTAACACAAGTGCGAAAAGTGGTTTTTCAACACTATCACATGTGCAAAAAGTGTTTTTTCCACACTAATACAAGTGCAAAAGTGGTTTCCTGCACCAACACAAGTGCGAAAAGTGGTTTTTCAACACTAACATAAGTGCGAAAAGTGGTTTTTCCACACTAATACAAGTGCAAAATTGGTTTCCTGCACCAACACAAGTGCGAAAAGTGGTTTTTCAACACTAACACAAGTGCGAAAAGTGGTTTTTCAACACTAACACAAGTGCGAAAAGTGGTTTTTCAACACTAACACAAGTGCGAAAAGTGGTTTTTCAACACTAACACAAGTGCGAAAAGTGGTTTTCCAACACTAATACAAGTGCAAAAGTGGTTTCCTGCACCAACACAAGTGCGGAAAGTGGTTTTTCAACACTAACACAAGTGCGAAAAGTGTTTTTCAACACTAATACAAGTGCAAAAGTGGTTTCCTGCACCAACACAAGTGCGAAAAGTGGTTTTTTAACACTAACACAAGTGCGAAAAGTGTTTTTTCAACACTAACACAAGTGCGAAAAGTGGTTTTTCAACACTAACACAAGTGCGAAAAGTGGTTTTCCACACTAATACAAGTGCAAAAGTGGTTTCCTGCACCAACACAAGTGCGAAAAGTGGTTTTTCAACACTAACACAAGTGCGAAAAGTGGTTTTTCAACATTATAACAAGTGCAAAAAGTGTTTTTTTCACACTAATACAAGTGCAAAAGTGGTTTCCTGCACCAACACAAGTGCGAAAAGTGGTTTTTCAACACTAACACAAGTGCGAAAAGTGGTTTTTCAACACAAACACAAGTGCAAAAAGTGGTTTTTCAACACTATCACAAGTGCAAAAAGTGTTTTTTCCACACTAATACAAGTGCAAAAGTGGTTTCCTGCACCAACACAAGTGCGAAAAGTGGTTTTTCAACACTATCACAAGTGCAAAAAGTGGTTTTTCCACACTAATACAAGTGCAAAAGTGGTTTCCTGCACCAACACAAGTGCGAAAAGTGGTTTTTCAACACTAACACAAGTGCGAAAAGTGGTTTTTCAACACTAACAGTCTAACACAAGTGCAAAAAGTGGTTTTGCCACACTAATACAAGTGCAAAAGTAGTTTCCTGCACCAACACAAGTGCGAAAAGTGGTTTTTCAACACTAACACAAGTGTGAAAAGTCGGTTTTCAACACTATCACAAGTGCAAAAAGTGTTTTTTCCACACTAATACAAGTGCGAAAAGTGGTTTTTCAACACTAACACAAGTGCGAAAAGTGGTTTTTCAACACTAACACAAGTGTGAAAAGTGGTTTTTCAACACTAACACAAGTGCGAAAAGTGGTTTTTCAACACTAACACAAGTGTGAAAAGTGGTTTTTCAACACTAATACAAGTGCAAAAGTGGTTTCCTGCACCAACACAAGTGCGAAAAGTGGTTTTTCAACACTAACACAAGTGCGAAACGTGGTTTTTTAATACTAACACAAGTGCGAAAAGTGGTTTTTCAACACTATCACAAGTGCAAAAAGTGGTTTTTCCACACTAATACAAGTGCAAAAGTGGTTTCCTGCACCAACACAAGTGCGAAAAGTGGTTTTTCAACACTAACACAAGTGCGAAAAGTGGTTTTTCAACACTAACAGTCTAACACAAGTGCGAAAAGTGGTTTTTCCACACTAATACAAGTGCAAAAGTAGTTTCCTGCACCAACACAAGTGCGAAAAGTGGTTTTTCAACACTAACACAAGTGTGAAAAGTCGTTTTTCAACACTATCACAAGTGCAAAAAGTGTTTTTTCCACACTAATACAAGTGCGAAAAGTGGTTTTTCAACACTACCACAAGTGCGAAAAGTGGTTTTACAAATACTAACACAAGTGTGAAAAGTGGTTTTTCAACACTAAAACAAGTGCAAAAGTGGTTTCCTGCACCAACACAAGTGCGAAAAGTGGTTTTTCAACACTAACACAAGTGCGAAAAGTGGTTTTTCAACACTATCACAAGTGCAAAAAGTGGTTTTTCCACACTAATACAAGTGCAAAAGTGGTTTCCTGCACCAACACAAGTGCGAAAAGTGGTTTTTCAACACTAACACAAGTGCGAAAAGTGGTTTTTCAACACTAACACAAGTGCGAAAAGTGGTTTTTCAACACTAACACAAGTGCGAAAAGTGGTTTTCCACACTAATACAAGTGCAAAAATGGTTTCCTGCACCAAAACAAGTGCGAAAAGTGGTTTTTCAACACTAACACAAGGGCGAAAAGTTGTTTTTCCACACTAATACAAGTGCAAAAGTGGTTTCCTGCATCAACACAAGTGCGAAAAGTGGTTTTTCAACACTAACACAAGTGCGAAAAGTGGTTTTTCAACACTATCACAAGTGCGAAAAGTGGTTTTTCAACACTAACACAAGTGCGAAAAGTGGTTTCCTGCACTAACACAAGTGCAAAAGTGGTTTTTCAACACTATCACAAGTGCGAAAAGTGGTTTTTCAACACTATCACAAGTGCAAAAAGTGTTTTTTCCACACTAATACAAGTGCAAAAGTGGTTCCTGCACCAACACAAGTGCGAAAAGTGGTTTTTCAACACTAACACAAGTGCGAAAAGTGGTTTTTCAACACTAACACAAGTGCAAAAAGTGGTTTTTTCCACACTAATACAAGTGCAAAAGTGGTTTCCTGCACCAACACAAGTGCGAAAAGTGGTTTTTCAACACTAACACAAGTGCGAAAAGTGGTTTTTCAACACTAACACAAGTGCGAAAAGTGGTTTTTCAACACTATCACAAGTGCAAAAAGTGTTTTTTCCCCACTAATACAAGTGCAAAAGTGGTTTCCTGCACCAACACAAGTGCGAAAAGTGGTTTTTCAACACTAACACAAGTGCGAAAAGTGGTTTTTTCCACACTAATACAAGTGCAAAAGTGGTTTCCTGCACCAACACAAGTGCGAAAAGTGGTTTTTCAACACTAACACAAGTGCGAAAAGTGGTTTTTCAACACTAACACAAGTGCGAAAAGTGGTTTTTCAACACTAACACAAGTGCGAAAAGTGGTTTTTCAACACTAACACAAGTGCGAAAAGTGGTTTTTCAACACTAATACAAGTGCAAAAGTGGTTTCCTGCACCAACACAAGTGCGGAAAGTGGTTTTTCAACACTAACACAAGTGTGAAAAGTGGTTTTTCAACACTATCACAAGTGCAAAAAGTGGTTTTTCCACACTAATACAAGTGCAAAAGTGGTTTCCTGCACCAACACAAGTGCGAAAAGTGGTTTTTCAACACTAATACAAGTGCGAAAAGTGGTTTTTCAACACTAACACAAGTGCGAAAAGTGGTTTTTCCACACTAACACAAGTGCAAAAAGTGGTTTTTCCACTCTAATACAAGTGCAAAAGTGGTTTCCTGCACCAACACAAGTGCGAAAAGTGGTTTTTCGACACTAACACAAGTGCGAAAAGTGGTTTTTCAACACTATCACAAGTGCAAAAAGTGTTTTTTCCACACTAATACAAGTGCAAAAGTGGTTTCCTGCACCAACACAATTGCGAAAAGTGGTTTTTCAACACTAACACAAGTGCGAAAAGTGGTTTTTCAACACTATCACATGTGCAAAAAGTGTTTTTTCCACACTAATACAAGTGCAAAAGTGGTTTCCTGCACCAACACAAGTGCGAAAAGTGGTTTTTCAACACTAACACAAGTGCGAAAAGTGGTTTTTCCACACTAATACAAGTGCAAAAGTGGTTTCCTGCACCAACACAAGTGCGAAAAGTGTTTTTTCAACACTAACACAAGTGCGAAAAGTGGTTTTTCAACACTAACACAAGTGCGAAAAGTGGTTTTTCAACACTAACACAAGTGCGAAAAGTGGTTTTTCAACACTAACACAAGTGCAAAAAGTGGTTTTTCAACACTAATACAAGTGCAAAAGTGGTTTCCTGCACTAACACAAGTGCGGAAAGTGGTTTTTCAACACTAACACAAGTGCGAAAAGTGGTTTTTCAACACTATCACAAGTGCAAAAAGTGGTTTTTCAACACTAATACAAGTGCAAAAGTGGTTTCCTGCACCAACACAAGTGCGAAAAGTGGTTTTTCAACACTAACACAAGTGCGAAAAGTGGTTTTTCAACACTAACACAAGTGCGAAAAGTGGTTTTTCCACACTAATACAAGTGCAAAAGTGGTTTCCTGCACCAACACAAGTGCGAAAAGTGGTTTTTCAACACAAACACAAGTGCAAAAAGTGGTTTTTCAACACTATCACAAGTGCAAAAAGTGTTTTTCCCACACTAATACAAGTGCAAAAGTGGTTTCCTGCACCAACACAATTGCGAAAAGTGGTTTTTCAACACTAACACAAGTGCGAAAAGTGGTTTTTCAACACTATCACAAGTGCAAAAAGTGTTTTTTCCACACTAATACAAATGCAAAAGTGGTTTCCTGCACCAACACAAGTGTGAAAAGTGGTTTTTCAACACTAACACAAGTGCAAAAAGTGGTTTTTCAACACTAACACAACTGCGAAAAGTGGGTTTTCCACACTAATACAAGTGCAAAAGTGGTTTCCTGCACCAACACAATTGCGAAAAGTGGTTTTTCAACACTAACACAAGTGCGAAAAGTGGTTTTTCAACACTCACAAGTGCAAAAAGTGTTTTTCCACACTAATACAAGTGCAAAAGTGGTTTCCTGCACCAACACAAGTGTGAAAAGTGGTTTTTCAACACTAACACAAGTGCGAAAAGTGGTTTTTCAACACTAATACAAGTGCAAAAGTGGTTTCCTGCACCAACACAAGTGCGAAAAGTGGTTTTTCAACACTATCACAAGTGTGAAAAGTGGTTTTTTAACACTAACACAAGTGCGAAAAGTGGTTTTTCCACACTAATACAAGTGCAAAAGTGGTTTCCTGCATCAACACAAGTGCGAAAAGTGGTTTCCTGCACCAACACAAGTGCGAAAAGTGGTTTTTCAACACTATCACAAGTGCGAAAAGTGGTTTTTCAACACTAACACAAGTGCGAAAAGTGGTTTTTCAACACTAACACAAGTGCGAAAAGTGGTTTTTCCACACTAATACAAGTGCAAAAGTGGTTTCCTGCACCAACACAAGTGCGAAAAGTGGTTTTTCAACACTAACACAAGTGCGAAAAGTGGTTTTACAACACTATCACAAGTGCAAAAAGTGTTTTTTCCACACTAATACAAGTGCAAAAGTGGTTTCCTGCACCAACACAAGTGCGAAAAGTGGTTTTTCAACACAAACACAAGTGCAAAAAGTGGTTTTTCAACACTATCACAAGTGCAACTAGAACGGGCACTCGGTAGAGCGCATACCTTCGCCGCAGCTACTGTTCTGTACTTGGCATGGGAGTGTAGGGAACAGAACAGTGAACAGTTTGGTGCTGATTTCATGCAAATCGGATAAGAATTGACCGAGTTATGACAAAAAACGCACATTTTGCAAGGTCGTGACCCCCCTGACCTTTGACCCGATTGCTCCCAAAATCTAATCAAATGTGTCCCGTATAATAACCAATCATCCCACCAAATTTCATGCAATTCGGTTGAATACTTTTTGAGTTATGCGAATAACATACACACACACACACACACACAGACATACAAATAAATACACAGCGATCAAAACATAACCTTCCGCTTTTGCGAAGGTAAAAAGTGTTTTTCCCACACTAATACAAGTGCAAAAGTGGTTTCCTGCACCAACACAATTGCGAAAAGTGGTTTTTCAACACTAACACAAGTGCGAAAAGTGGTTTTTCAACACTATCACAAGTGCAACTAGAACGGGCACTCGGTAGAGCGCATACCTTCGCCGCAGCTACTGTTCTGTACTTGGCATGGGAGTGTAGGGAACAGAACAACAAAAATACGATTTTGACCTTTTCGTGACCTTGACCTTGACCTTTGACCCGATTGCTCCCAAAATCTAATCAAATGTGTCCCGTATAATAACCAATCATCCCACCAAATTTCATGCAATTCGGTTGAATACTTTTTGAGTTATGCGAATAACATACACACACACACACACACAGACATACAAATAAATACACAGCGATCAAAACATAACCTTCCGCTTTTGCGAAGGTAAAAAGTGTTTTTCCACACTAATACAAGTGCAAAAGTGGTTTTCCTGCACCAACACAAGTGTGAAAAGTGGTTTTTCAACACTAACACAAGTGCGAAAAGTGGTTTTTCAACACTAACACAACTGCGAAAAGTGGTTTTTCCACACTAATACAAGTGCAAAAGTGGTTTCCTGCACCAACACAAGTGCGAAAAGTGGTTTTTCAACACTAACATAAGTGCGAAAAGTGGTTTTTCCACACTAATACAAGTGCAAAATTGGTTTCCTGCACCAACACAAGTGCGAAAAGTGGTTTTTCAACACTAACACAAGTGCGAAAAGTGGTTTTTCAACACTAACACAAGTGCGAAAAGTGGTTTTTCAACACTAACACAAGTGCGAAAAGTGGTTTTTCAACACTAACACAAGTGCGAAAAGTGGTTTTCCAACACTAATAAAAGTGCAAAAGTGGTTTCCTGCACCAACACAAGTGCGGAAAGTGGTTTTTCAACACTAACACAAGTGCGAAAAGTGTTTTTCAACACTAATACAAGTGCAAAAGTGGTTTCCTGCACCAACACAAGTGCGAAAAGTGGTTTTTTAACACTAACACAAGTGCGAAAAGTGTTTTTTCAACACTAACACAAGTGTGAAAAGTGGTTTTTCAACACTAACACAAGTGCGAAAAGTGGTTTTCCACACTAATACAAGTGCAAAAGTGGTTTCCTGCACCAACACAAGTGCGAAAAGTGGTTTTTCAACACTAACACAAGTGCGAAAAGTGGTTTTTCAACATTATAACAAGTGCAAAAAGTGTTTTTTTCACACTAATACAAGTGCAAAAGTGGTTTCCTGCACCAACACAAGTGCGAAAAGTGGTTTTTCAACACTAACACAAGTGCGAAAAGTGGTTTTTCAACACTAACACAAGTGCGAAAAGTGGTTTTTCCACACTAATACAAGTGCAAAAGTGGTTTCCTGCACCAACACAAGTGCGAAAAGTGGTTTTTCAACACAAACACAAGTGCAAAAAGTGGTTTTTCAACACTATCACAAGTGCAAAAAGTGTTTTTTCCACACTAATACAAGTGCAAAAGTGGTTTCCTGCACCAACACAAGTGCGAAAAGTGGTTTTTCAACACTATCACAAGTGCAAAAAGTGGTTTTTCCACACTAATACAAGTGCAAAAGTGGTTTCCTGCACCAACACAAGTGCGAAAAGTGGTTTTTCAACACTAACACAAGTGCGAAAAGTGGTTTTTCAACACTAACAGTCTAACACAAGTGCAAAAAGTGGTTTTGCCACACTAATACAAGTGCAAAAGTAGTTTCCTGCACCAACACAAGTGCGAAAAGTGGTTTTTCAACACTAACACAAGTGTGAAAAGTCGGTTTTCAACACTATCACAAGTGCAAAAAGTGTTTTTTCCACACTAATACAAGTGCGAAAAGTGGTTTTTCAACACTAACACAAGTGCGAAAAGTGGTTTTTCAACACTAACACAAGTGTGAAAAGTGGTTTTTCAACACTAATACAAGTGCAAAAGTGGTTTCCTGCACCAACACAAGTGCGAAAAGTGGTTTTTCAACACTAACACAAGTGCGAAACGTGGTTTTTTAATACTAACACAAGTGCGAAAAGTGGTTTTTCAACACTATCACAAGTGCAAAAAGTGGTTTTTCCACACTAATACAAGTGCAAAAGTGGTTTCCTGCATCAACACAAGTGCGAAAAGTGGTTTTTCAACACTAACACAAGTGCGAAAAGTGGTTTTTCAACACTAACAGTCTAACACAAGTGCGAAAAGTGGTTTTTCCACACTAATACAAGTGCAAAAGTAGTTTCCTGCACCAACACAAGTGCGAAAAGTGGTTTTTCAACACTAACACAAGTGTGAAAAGTCGTTTTTCAACACTATCACAAGTGCAAAAAGTGTTTTTTCCACACTAATACAAGTGCGAAAAGTGGTTTTTCAACACTAACACAAGTGCGAAAAGTGGTTTTACAAATACTAACACAAGTGTGAAAAGTGGTTTTTCAACATTAAAACAAGTGCAAAAGTGGTTTCCTGCACCAACACAAGTGCGAAAAGTGGTTTTTCAACACTAACACAAGTGCGAAAAGTGGTTTTTCAACACTATCACAAGTGCAAAAAGTGGTTTTTCCACACTAATACAAGTGCAAAAGTGGTTTCCTGCACCAACACAAGTGCGAAAAGTGGTTTTTCAACACTAACACAAGTGCGAAAAGTGGTTTTTCAACACTAACACAAGTGCGAAAAGTGGTTTTTCAACACTAACACAAGTGCGAAAAGTGGTTTTCCACACTAATACAAGTGCAAAAATGGTTTCCTGCACCAACACAAGTGCGAAAAGTGGTTTTTCAACACTAACACAAGGGCGAAAAGTTGTTTTTCCACACTAATACAAGTGCAAAAGTGGTTTCCTGCATCAACACAAGTGCGAAAAGTGGTTTTTCAACACTAACACAAGTGCGAAAAGTGGTTTTTCAACACTATCACAAGTGCGAAAAGTGTTTTTCAACACTAACACAAGTGCGAAAAGTGGTTTCCTGCACTAACACAAGTGCAAAAGTGGTTTTTCAACACTATCACAAGTGCGAAAAGTGGTTTTTCAACACTATCACAAGTGCAAAAAGTGTTTTTTCCACACTAATACAAGTGCAAAAGTGGTTCCTGCACCAACACAAGTGCGAAAAGTGGTTTTTCAACACTAACACAAGTGCGAAAAGTGGTTTTTCAACACTAACACAAGTGCAAAAAGTGGTTTTTTCCACACTAATACAAGTGCAAAAGTGGTTTCCTGCACCAACACAAGTGCGAAAAGTGGTTTTTCAACACTAACACAAGTGCGAAAAGTGGTTTTTCAACACTAACACAAGTGCGAAAAGTGGTTTTTCAACACTATCACAAGTGCAAAAAGTGTTTTTTCCCCACTAATACAAGTGCAAAAGTGGTTTCCTGCACCAACACAAGTGCGAAAAGTGGTTTTTCAACACTAACACAAGTGCGAAAAGTGGTTTTTTCCACACTAATACAAGTGCAAAAGTGGTTTCCTGCACCAACACAAGTGCGAAAAGTGGTTTTTCAACACTAACACAAGTGCGAAAAGTGGTTTTTCAACACTAACACAAGTGCGAAAAGTGGTTTTTCAACACTAACACAAGTGCGAAAAGTGGTTTTTCAACACTAACACAAGTGCGAAAAGTGGTTTTTCAACACTAATACAAGTGCAAAAGTGGTTTCCTGCACCAACACAAGTGCGGAAAGTGGTTTTTCAACACTAACACAAGTGTGAAAAGTGGTTTTTCAACACTATCACAAGTGCAAAAAGTGGTTTTTCCACACTAATACAAGTGCAAAAGTGGTTTCCTGCACCAACACAAGTGCGAAAAGTGGTTTTTCAACACTAATACAAGTGCGAAAAGTGGTTTTTCAACACTAACACAAGTGCGAAAAGTGGTTTTTCCACACTAACACAAGTGCAAAAAGTGGTTTTTCCACTCTAATACAAGTGCAAAAGTGGTTTCCTGCACCAACACAAGTGCGAAAAGTGGTTTTTCGACACTAACACAAGTGCGAAAAGTGGTTTTTCAACACTATCACAAGTGCAAAAAGTGTTTTTTCCACACTAATACAAGTGCAAAAGTGGTTTCCTGCACCAACACAATTGCGAAAAGTGGTTTTTCAACACTAACACAAGTGCGAAAAGTGGTTTTTCAACACTATCACATGTGCAAAAAGTGTTTTTTCCACACTAATACAAGTGCAAAAGTGGTTTCCTGCACCAACATAAGTGCGAAAAGTGGTTTTTCAACACTAACACAAGTGCGAAAAGTGGTTTTTCCACACTAATACAAGTGCAAAAGTGGTTTCCTGCACCAACACAAGTGCGAAAAGTGTTTTTTCAACACTAACACAAGTGCGAAAAGTGGTTTTTCAACACTAACACAAGTGCGAAAAGTGGTTTTTCAACACTAACACAAGTGCGAAAAGTGGTTTTTCAACACTAACACAAGTGCAAAAAGTGGTTTTTCAACACTAATACAAGTGCAAAAGTGGTTTCCTGCACTAACACAAGTGCGGAAAGTGGTTTTTCAACACTAACACAAGTGCGAAAAGTGGTTTTTCAACACTATCACAAGTGCAAAAAGTGGTTTTTCCACACTAATACAAGTGCAAAAGTGGTTTCCTGCACCAACACAAGTGCGAAAAGTGGTTTTTCAACACTAACACAAGTGCGAAAAGTGGTTTTTCAACACTAACACAAGTGCGAAAAGTGGTTTTTCCACACTAATACAAGTGCAAAAGTGGTTTCCTGCACCAACACAAGTGCGAAAAGTGGTTTTTCAACACAAACACAAGTGCAAAAAGTGGTTTTTCAACACTATCACAAGTGCAAAAAGTGTTTTTCCCACACTAATACAAGTGCAAAAGTGGTTTCCTGCACCAACACAATTGCGAAAAGTGGTTTTTCAACACTAACACAAGTGCGAAAAGTGGTTTTTCAACACTATCACAAGTGCAAAAAGTGTTTTTTCCACACTAATACAAATGCAAAAGTGGTTTCCTGCACCAACACAAGTGTGAAAAGTGGTTTTTCAACACTAACACAAGTGCAAAAAGTGGTTTTTCAACACTAACACAACTGCGAAAAGTGGGTTTTCCACACTAATACAAGTGCAAAAGTGGTTTCCTGCACCAACACAATTGCGAAAAGTGGTTTTTCAACACTAACACAAGTGCGAAAAGTGGTTTTTCAACACTCACAAGTGCAAAAAGTGTTTTTCCACACTAATACAAGTGCAAAAGTGGTTTCCTGCACCAACACAAGTGTGAAAAGTGGTTTTTCAACACTAACACAAGTGCGAAAAGTGGTTTTTCAACACTAATACAAGTGCAAAAGTGGTTTCCTGCACCAACACAAGTGCGAAAAGTGGTTTTTCAACACTATCACAAGTGCGAAAAGTGGTTTTTTAACACTAACACAAGTGCGAAAAGTGGTTTTTCCACACTAATACAAGTGCAAAAGTGGTTTCCTGCATCAACACAAGTGCGAAAAGTGGTTTCCTGCACCAACACAAGTGCGAAAAGTGGTTTTTCAACACTATCACAAGTGCGAAAAGTGGTTTTTCAACACTAACACAAGTGCGAAAAGTGGTTTTTCAACACTAACACAAGTGCGAAAAGTGGTTTTTCCACACTAATACAAGTGCAAAAGTGGTTTCCTGCACCAACACAAGTGCGAAAAGTGGTTTTTCAACACTAACACAAGTGCGAAAAGTGGTTTTACAACACTATCACAAGTGCAAAAAGTGTTTTTTCCACACTAATACAAGTGCAAAAGTGGTTTCCTGCACCAACACAAGTGCGAAAAGTGGTTTTTCAACACAAACACAAGTGCAAAAAGTGGTTTTTCAACACTATCACAAGTGCAACTAGAACGGGCACTCGGTAGAGCGCATACCTTCGCCGCAGCTACTGTTCTGTACTTGGCATGGGAGTGTAGGGAACAGAACAGTGAACAGTTTGGTGCTGATTTCATGCAAATCGGATAAGAATTGACCGAGTTATGACAAAAAACGCACATTTTGCAAGGTCGTGACCCCCCTGACCTTTGACCCGATTGCTCCCAAAATCTAATCAAATGTGTCCCGTATAATAACCAATCATCCCACCAAATTTCATGCAATTCGGTTGAATACTTTTTGAGTTATGCGAATAACATACACACACACACACACACAGACATACAAATAAATACACAGTGATCAAAACATAACCTTCCGCTTTTGCGAAGGTAAAAAGTGTTTTTCCCACACTAATACAAGTGCAAAAGTGGTTTCCTGCACCAACACAATTGCGAAAAGTGGTTTTTCAACACTAACACAAGTGCGAAAAGTGGTTTTTCAACACTATCACAAGTGCAACTAGAACGGGCACTCGGTAGAGCACATACCTTCGCCGCAGCTACTGTTCTGTACTTGGCATGGGAGTGTAGGGAACAGAACAACAAAAATACGATTTTGACCTTTTCGTGACCTTAACCTTGACCTTTGACCCGATTGCTCCCAAAATCTAATCAAATGTGTCCCGTATAATAACCAATCATCCCACCAAATTTCATGCAATTCGGTTGAATACTTTTTGAGTTATGCGAATAACATACACACACACACACACACACACAGACATACAAATAAATACACAGCGATCAAAACATAACCTTCCGCTTTTGCGAAGGTAAAAAGTGTTTTTCCACACTAATACAAGTGCAAAAGTGGTTTCCTGCACCAACACAAGTGCGAAAAGTGTTTTTTCAACACTAACACAAGTGCGAAAAGTGGTTTTTCAACACTAACACAAGTGCGAAAAGTGGTTTTTCAACACTAACACAAGTGCGAAAAGTGGTTTTTCAACACTAACACAAGTGCAAAAAGTGGTTTTTCAACACTAATACAAGTGCAAAAGTGGTTTCCTGCACTAACACAAGTGCGGAAAGTGGTTTTTCAACACTAACACAAGTGCGAAAAGTGGTTTTTCAACACTATCACAAGTGCAAAAAGTGGTTTTTCCACACTAATACAAGTGCAAAAGTGGTTTCCTGCACCAACACAAGTGCGAAAAGTGGTTTTTCAACACTAACACAAGTGCGAAAAGTGGTTTTTCAACACTAACACAAGTGCGAAAAGTGGTTTTTCCACACTAATACAAGTGCAAAAGTGGTTTCCTGCACCAACACAAGTGCGAAAAGTGGTTTTTCAACACAAACACAAGTGCAAAAAGTGGTTTTTCAACACTATCACAAGTGCAAAAAGTGGTTTTTCCACACTAATACAAGTGCAAAAGTGGTTTCCTGCACCAACACAAGTGCGAAAAGTGGTTTTTCAACACTAACACAAGTGTGAAAAGTCGTTTTTCAACACTATCACAAGTGCAAAAAGTGTTTTTTCCACACTAATACAAGTGCGAAAAGTGGTTTTTCAACACTAACACAAGTGCGAAAAGTGGTTTTACAAATACTAACACAAGTGTGAAAAGTGGTTTTTCAACACTAAAACAAGTGCAAAAGTGGTTTCCTGCACCAACACAAGTGCGAAAAGTGGTTTTTCAACACTAACACAAGTGCGAAAAGTGGTTTTTCAACACTATCACAAGTGCAAAAAGTGGTTTTTCCACACTAATACAAGTGCAAAAGTGGTTTCCTGCACCAACACAAGTGCGAAAAGTGGTTTTTCAACACTAACACAAGTGCGAAAAGTGGTTTTTCAACACTAACACAAGTGCGAAAAGTGGTTTTTCAACACTAACACAAGTGCGAAAAGTGGTTTTCCACACTAATACAAGTGCAAAAATGGTTTCCTGCACCAACACAAGTGCGAAAAGTGGTTTTTCAACACTAACACAAGGGCGAAAAGTTGTTTTTCCACACTAATACAAGTGCAAAAGTGGTTTCCTGCATCAACACAAGTGCGAAAAGTGGTTTTTCAACACTAACACAAGTGCGAAAAGTGGTTTTTCAACACTATCACAAGTGCGAAAAGTGTTTTTCAACACTAACACAAGTGCGAAAAGTGGTTTCCTGCACTAACACAAGTGCAAAAGTGGTTTTTCAACACTATCACAAGTGCGAAAAGTGGTTTTTCAACACTATCACAAGTGCAAAAAGTGTTTTTTCCACACTAATACAAGTGCAAAAGTGGTTCCTGCACCAACACAAGTGCGAAAAGTGGTTTTTCAACACTAACACAAGTGCGAAAAGTGGTTTTTCAACACTAACACAAGTGCAAAAAGTGGTTTTTTCCACACTAATACAAGTGCAAAAGTGGTTTCCTGCACCAACACAAGTGCGAAAAGTGGTTTTTCAACACTAACACAAGTGCGAAAAGTGGTTTTTCAACACTAACACAAGTGCGAAAAGTGGTTTTTCAACACTATCACAAGTGCAAAAAGTGTTTTTTCCCCACTAATACAAGTGCAAAAGTGGTTTCCTGCACCAACACAAGTGCGAAAAGTGGTTTTTCAACACTAACACAAGTGCGAAAAGTGGTTTTTTCCACACTAATACAAGTGCAAAAGTGGTTTCCTGCACCAACACAAGTGCGAAAAGTGGTTTTTCAACACTAACACAAGTGCGAAAAGTGGTTTTTCAACACTAACACAAGTGCGAAAAGTGGTTTTTCAACACTAACACAAGTGCGAAAAGTGGTTTTTCAACACTAACACAAGTGCGAAAAGTGGTTTTTCAACACTAATACAAGTGCAAAAGTGGTTTCCTGCACCAACACAAGTGCGGAAAGTGGTTTTTCAACACTAACACAAGTGTGAAAAGTGGTTTTTCAACACTATCACAAGTGCAAAAAGTGGTTTTTCCACACTAATACAAGTGCAAAAGTGGTTTCCTGCACCAACACAAGTGCGAAAAGTGGTTTTTCAACACTAATACAAGTGCGAAAAGTGGTTTTTCAACACTAACACAAGTGCGAAAAGTGGTTTTTCCACACTAACACAAGTGCAAAAAGTGGTTTTTCCACTCTAATACAAGTGCAAAAGTGGTTTCCTGCACCAACACAAGTGCGAAAAGTGGTTTTTCGACACTAACACAAGTGCGAAAAGTGGTTTTTCAACACTATCACAAGTGCAAAAAGTGTTTTTTCCACACTAATACAAGTGCAAAAGTGGTTTCCTGCACCAACACAATTGCGAAAAGTGGTTTTTCAACACTAACACAAGTGCGAAAAGTGGTTTTTCAACACTATCACATGTGCAAAAAGTGTTTTTTCCACACTAATACAAGTGCAAAAGTGGTTTCCTGCACCAACATAAGTGCGAAAAGTGGTTTTTCAACACTAACACAAGTGCGAAAAGTGGTTTTTCCACACTAATACAAGTGCAAAAGTGGTTTCCTGCACCAACACAAGTGCGAAAAGTGTTTTTTCAACACTAACACAAGTGCGAAAAGTGGTTTTTCAACACTAACACAAGTGCGAAAAGTGGTTTTTCAACACTAACACAAGTGCGAAAAGTGGTTTTTCAACACTAACACAAGTGCAAAAAGTGGTTTTTCAACACTAATACAAGTGCAAAAGTGGTTTCCTGCACTAACACAAGTGCGGAAAGTGGTTTTTCAACACTAACACAAGTGCGAAAAGTGGTTTTTCAACACTATCACAAGTGCAAAAAGTGGTTTTTCCACACTAATACAAGTGCAAAAGTGGTTTCCTGCACCAACACAAGTGCGAAAAGTGGTTTTTCAACACTAACACAAGTGCGAAAAGTGGTTTTTCAACACTAACACAAGTGCGAAAAGTGGTTTTTCCACACTAATACAAGTGCAAAAGTGGTTTCCTGCACCAACACAAGTGCGAAAAGTGGTTTTTCAACACAAACACAAGTGCAAAAAGTGGTTTTTCAACACTATCACAAGTGCAAAAAGTGTTTTTCCCACACTAATACAAGTGCAAAAGTGGTTTCCTGCACCAACACAATTGCGAAAAGTGGTTTTTCAACACTAACACAAGTGCGAAAAGTGGTTTTTCAACACTATCACAAGTGCAAAAAGTGTTTTTTCCACACTAATACAAATGCAAAAGTGGTTTCCTGCACCAACACAAGTGTGAAAAGTGGTTTTTCAACACTAACACAAGTGCAAAAAGTGGTTTTTCAACACTAACACAACTGCGAAAAGTGGGTTTTCCACACTAATACAAGTGCAAAAGTGGTTTCCTGCACCAACACAATTGCGAAAAGTGGTTTTTCAACACTAACACAAGTGCGAAAAGTGGTTTTTCAACACTCACAAGTGCAAAAAGTGTTTTTCCACACTAATACAAGTGCAAAAGTGGTTTCCTGCACCAACACAAGTGTGAAAAGTGGTTTTTCAACACTAACACAAGTGCGAAAAGTGGTTTTTCAACACTAATACAAGTGCAAAAGTGGTTTCCTGCACCAACACAAGTGCGAAAAGTGGTTTTTCAACACTATCACAAGTGCGAAAAGTGGTTTTTTAACACTAACACAAGTGCGAAAAGTGGTTTTTCCACACTAATACAAGTGCAAAAGTGGTTTCCTGCATCAACACAAGTGCGAAAAGTGGTTTCCTGCACCAACACAAGTGCGAAAAGTGGTTTTTCAACACTATCACAAGTGCGAAAAGTGGTTTTTCAACACTAACACAAGTGCGAAAAGTGGTTTTTCAACACTAACACAAGTGCGAAAAGTGGTTTTTCCACACTAATACAAGTGCAAAAGTGGTTTCCTGCACCAACACAAGTGCGAAAAGTGGTTTTTCAACACTAACACAAGTGCGAAAAGTGGTTTTACAACACTATCACAAGTGCAAAAAGTGTTTTTTCCACACTAATACAAGTGCAAAAGTGGTTTCCTGCACCAACACAAGTGCGAAAAGTGGTTTTTCAACACAAACACAAGTGCAAAAAGTGGTTTTTCAACACTATCACAAGTGCAACTAGAACGGGCACTCGGTAGAGCGCATACCTTCGCCGCAGCTACTGTTCTGTACTTGGCATGGGAGTGTAGGGAACAGAACAGTGAACAGTTTGGTGCTGATTTCATGCAAATCGGATAAGAATTGACCGAGTTATGACAAAAAACGCACATTTTGCAAGGTCGTGACCCCCCTGACCTTTGACCCGATTGCTCCCAAAATCTAATCAAATGTGTCCCGTATAATAACCAATCATCCCACCAAATTTCATGCAATTCGGTTGAATACTTTTTGAGTTATGCGAATAACATACACACACACACACACACAGACATACAAATAAATACACAGTGATCAAAACATAACCTTCCGCTTTTGCGAAGGTAAAAAGTGTTTTTCCCACACTAATACAAGTGCAAAAGTGGTTTCCTGCACCAACACAATTGCGAAAAGTGGTTTTTCAACACTAACACAAGTGCGAAAAGTGGTTTTTCAACACTATCACAAGTGCAACTAGAACGGGCACTCGGTAGAGCGCATACCTTCGCCGCAGCTACTGTTCTGTACTTGGCATGGGAGTGTAGGGAACAGAACAACAAAAATACGATTTTGACCTTTTCGTGACCTTAACCTTGACCTTTGACCCGATTGCTCCCAAAATCTAATCAAATGTGTCCCGTATAATAACCAATCATCCCACCAAATTTCATGCAATTTGGTTGAATACTTTTTGAGTTATGCGAATAACATACACACACACACACACACACACAGACATACAAATAAATACACAGCGATCAAAACATAACCTTCCGCTTTTGCGAAGGTAAAAAGTGTTTTTCCACACTAATACAAGTGCAAAAGTGGTTTCCTGCACCAACACAAGTGCGAAAAGTGTTTTTTCAACACTAACACAAGTGCGAAAAGTGGTTTTTCAACACTAACACAAGTGCGAAAAGTGGTTTTTCAACACTAACACAAGTGCGAAAAGTGGTTTTTCAACACTAACACAAGTGCAAAAAGTGGTTTTTCAACACTAATACAAGTGCAAAAGTGGTTTCCTGCACTAACACAAGTGCGGAAAGTGGTTTTTCAACACTAACACAAGTGCGAAAAGTGGTTTTTCAACACTATCACAAGTGCAAAAAGTGGTTTTTCCACACTAATACAAGTGCAAAAGTGGTTTCCTGCACCAACACAAGTGCGAAAAGTGGTTTTTCAACACTAACACAAGTGCGAAAAGTGGTTTTTCAACACTAACACAAGTGCGAAAAGTGGTTTTTCCACACTAATACAAGTGCAAAAGTGGTTTCCTGCACCAACACAAGTGCGAAAAGTGGTTTTTCAACACAAACACAAGTGCAAAAAGTGGTTTTTCAACACTATCACAAGTGCAAAAAGTGGTTTTTCCACACTAATACAAGTGCAAAAGTGGTTTCCTGCACCAACACAAGTGCGAAAAGTGGTTTTTCAACACTAACACAAGTGCGAAAAGTGGTTTTTCAACACTAACAGTCTAACACAAGTGCAAAAAGTGGTTTTGCCACACTAATACAAGTGCAAAAGTAGTTTCCTGCACCAACACAAGTGCGAAAAGTGGTTTTTCAACACTAACACAAGTGTGAAAAGTCGGTTTTCAACACTATCACAAGTGCAAAAAGTGTTTTTTCCACACTAATACAAGTGCGAAAAGTGGTTTTTCAACACTAACACAAGTGCGAAAAGTGGTTTTTCAACACTAACACAAGTGTGAAAAGTGGTTTTTCAACACTAATACAAGTGCAAAAGTGGTTTCCTGCACCAACACAAGTGCGAAAAGTGGTTTTTCAACACTAACACAAGTGCGAAACGTGGTTTTTTAATACTAACACAAGTGCGAAAAGTGGTTTTTCAACACTATCACAAGTGCAAAAAGTGGTTTTTCCACACTAATACAAGTGCAAAAGTGGTTTCCTGCATCAACACAAGTGCGAAAAGTGGTTTTTCAACACTAACACAAGTGCGAAAAGTGGTTTTTCAACACTAACAGTCTAACACAAGTGCGAAAAGTGGTTTTTCCACACTAATACAAGTGCAAAAGTAGTTTCCTGCACCAACACAAGTGCGAAAAGTGGTTTTTCAACACTAACACAAGTGTGAAAAGTCGTTTTTCAACACTATCACAAGTGCAAAAAGTGTTTTTTCCACACTAATACAAGTGCGAAAAGTGGTTTTTCAACACTAACACAAGTGCGAAAAGTGGTTTTACAAATACTAACACAAGTGTGAAAAGTGGTTTTTCAACACTAAAACAAGTGCAAAAGTGGTTTCCTGCACCAACACAAGTGCGAAAAGTGGTTTTTCAACACTAACACAAGTGCGAAAAGTGGTTTTTCAACACTATCACAAGTGCAAAAAGTGGTTTTTCCACACTAATACAAGTGCAAAAGTGGTTTCCTGCACCAACACAAGTGCGAAAAGTGGTTTTTCAACACTAACACAAGTGCGAAAAGTGGTTTTTCAACACTAACACAAGTGCGAAAAGTGGTTTTTCAACACTAACACAAGTGCGAAAAGTGGTTTTCCACACTAATACAAGTGCAAAAATGGTTTCCTGCACCAACACAAGTGCGAAAAGTGGTTTTTCAACACTAACACAAGGGCGAAAAGTTGTTTTTCCACACTAATACAAGTGCAAAAGTGGTTTCCTGCATCAACACAAGTGCGAAAAGTGGTTTTTCAACACTAACACAAGTGCGAAAAGTGGTTTTTCAACACTATCACAAGTGCGAAAAGTGTTTTTCAACACTAACACAAGTGCGAAAAGTGGTTTCCTGCACTAACACAAGTGCAAAAGTGGTTTTTCAACACTATCACAAGTGCGAAAAGTGGTTTTTCAACACTATCACAAGTGCAAAAAGTGTTTTTTCCACACTAATACAAGTGCAAAAGTGGTTCCTGCACCAACACAAGTGCGAAAAGTGGTTTTTCAACACTAACACAAGTGCGAAAAGTGGTTTTTCAACACTAACACAAGTGCAAAAAGTGGTTTTTTCCACACTAATACAAGTGCAAAAGTGGTTTCCTGCACCAACACAAGTGCGAAAAGTGGTTTTTCAACACTAACACAAGTGCGAAAAGTGGTTTTTCAACACTAACACAAGTGCGAAAAGTGGTTTTTCAACACTATCACAAGTGCAAAAAGTGTTTTTTCCCCACTAATACAAGTGCAAAAGTGGTTTCCTGCACCAACACAAGTGCGAAAAGTGGTTTTTCAACACTAACACAAGTGCGAAAAGTGGTTTTTTCCACACTAATACAAGTGCAAAAGTGGTTTCCTGCACCAACACAAGTGCGAAAAGTGGTTTTTCAACACTAACACAAGTGCGAAAAGTGGTTTTTCAACACTAACACAAGTGCGAAAAGTGGTTTTTCAACACTAACACAAGTGCGAAAAGTGGTTTTTCAACACTAACACAAGTGCGAAAAGTGGTTTTTCAACACTAATACAAGTGCAAAAGTGGTTTCCTGCACCAACACAAGTGCGGAAAGTGGTTTTTCAACACTAACACAAGTGTGAAAAGTGGTTTTTCAACACTATCACAAGTGCAAAAAGTGGTTTTTCCACACTAATACAAGTGCAAAAGTGGTTTCCTGCACCAACACAAGTGCGAAAAGTGGTTTTTCAACACTAATACAAGTGCGAAAAGTGGTTTTTCAACACTAACACAAGTGCGAAAAGTGGTTTTTCCACACTAACACAAGTGCAAAAAGTGGTTTTTCCACTCTAATACAAGTGCAAAAGTGGTTTCCTGCACCAACACAAGTGCGAAAAGTGGTTTTTCGACACTAACACAAGTGCGAAAAGTGGTTTTTCAACACTATCACAAGTGCAAAAAGTGTTTTTTCCACACTAATACAAGTGCAAAAGTGGTTTCCTGCACCAACACAATTGCGAAAAGTGGTTTTTCAACACTAACACAAGTGCGAAAAGTGGTTTTTCAACACTATCACATGTGCAAAAAGTGTTTTTTCCACACTAATACAAGTGCAAAAGTGGTTTCCTGCACCAACATAAGTGCGAAAAGTGGTTTTTCAACACTAACACAAGTGCGAAAAGTGGTTTTTCCACACTAATACAAGTGCAAAAGTGGTTTCCTGCACCAACACAAGTGCGAAAAGTGTTTTTTCAACACTAACACAAGTGCGAAAAGTGGTTTTTCAACACTAACACAAGTGCGAAAAGTGGTTTTTCAACACTAACACAAGTGCGAAAAGTGGTTTTTCAACACTAACACAAGTGCAAAAAGTGGTTTTTCAACACTAATACAAGTGCAAAAGTGGTTTCCTGCACTAACACAAGTGCGGAAAGTGGTTTTTCAACACTAACACAAGTGCGAAAAGTGGTTTTTCAACACTATCACAAGTGCAAAAAGTGGTTTTTCCACACTAATACAAGTGCAAAAGTGGTTTCCTGCACCAACACAAGTGCGAAAAGTGGTTTTTCAACACTAACACAAGTGCGAAAAGTGGTTTTTCAACACTAACACAAGTGCGAAAAGTGGTTTTTCCACACTAATACAAGTGCAAAAGTGGTTTCCTGCACCAACACAAGTGCGAAAAGTGGTTTTTCAACACAAACACAAGTGCAAAAAGTGGTTTTTCAACACTATCACAAGTGCAAAAAGTGTTTTTCCCACACTAATACAAGTGCAAAAGTGGTTTCCTGCACCAACACAATTGCGAAAAGTGGTTTTTCAACACTAACACAAGTGCGAAAAGTGGTTTTTCAACACTATCACAAGTGCAAAAAGTGTTTTTTCCACACTAATACAAATGCAAAAGTGGTTTCCTGCACCAACACAAGTGTGAAAAGTGGTTTTTCAACACTAACACAAGTGCAAAAAGTGGTTTTTCAACACTAACACAACTGCGAAAAGTGGGTTTTCCACACTAATACAAGTGCAAAAGTGGTTTCCTGCACCAACACAATTGCGAAAAGTGGTTTTTCAACACTAACACAAGTGCGAAAAGTGGTTTTTCAACACTCACAAGTGCAAAAAGTGTTTTTCCACACTAATACAAGTGCAAAAGTGGTTTCCTGCACCAACACAAGTGTGAAAAGTGGTTTTTCAACACTAACACAAGTGCGAAAAGTGGTTTTTCAACACTAATACAAGTGCAAAAGTGGTTTCCTGCACCAACACAAGTGCGAAAAGTGGTTTTTCAACACTATCACAAGTGCGAAAAGTGGTTTTTTAACACTAACACAAGTGCGAAAAGTGGTTTTTCCACACTAATACAAGTGCAAAAGTGGTTTCCTGCATCAACACAAGTGCGAAAAGTGGTTTCCTGCACCAACACAAGTGCGAAAAGTGGTTTTTCAACACTATCACAAGTGCGAAAAGTGGTTTTTCAACACTAACACAAGTGCGAAAAGTGGTTTTTCAACACTAACACAAGTGCGAAAAGTGGTTTTTCCACACTAATACAAGTGCAAAAGTGGTTTCCTGCACCAACACAAGTGCGAAAAGTGGTTTTTCAACACTAACACAAGTGCGAAAAGTGGTTTTACAACACTATCACAAGTGCAAAAAGTGTTTTTTCCACACTAATACAAGTGCAAAAGTGGTTTCCTGCACCAACACAAGTGCGAAAAGTGGTTTTTCAACACAAACACAAGTGCAAAAAGTGGTTTTTCAACACTATCACAAGTGCAACTAGAACGGGCACTCGGTAGAGCGCATACCTTCGCCGCAGCTACTGTTCTGTACTTGGCATGGGAGTGTAGGGAACAGAACAGTGAACAGTTTGGTGCTGATTTCATGCAAATCGGATAAGAATTGACCGAGTTATGACAAAAAACGCACATTTTGCAAGGTCGTGACCCCCCTGACCTTTGACCCGATTGCTCCCAAAATCTAATCAAATGTGTCCCGTATAATAACCAATCATCCCACCAAATTTCATGCAATTCGGTTGAATACTTTTTGAGTTATGCGAATAACATACACACACACACACACACAGACATACAAATAAATACACAGTGATCAAAACATAACCTTCCGCTTTTGCGAAGGTAAAAAGTGTTTTTCCCACACTAATACAAGTGCAAAAGTGGTTTCCTGCACCAACACAATTGCGAAAAGTGGTTTTTCAACACTAACACAAGTGCGAAAAGTGGTTTTTCAACACTATCACAAGTGCAACTAGAACGGGCACTCGGTAGAGCGCATACCTTCGCCGCAGCTACTGTTCTGTACTTGGCATGGGAGTGTAGGGAACAGAACAACAAAAATACGATTTTGACCTTTTCGTGACCTTAACCTTGACCTTTGACCCGATTGCTCCCAAAATCTAATCAAATGTGTCCCGTATAATAACCAATCATCCCACCAAATTTCATGCAATTCGGTTGAATACTTTTTGAGTTATGCGAATAACATACACACACACACACACACACACAGACATACAAATAAATACACAGCGATCAAAACATAACCTCCGCTTTTGCGAAGGTAAAAAGTGTTTTTCCACACTAATACAAGTGCAAAAGTGGTTTCCTGCACCAACACAAGTGCGAAAAGTGTTTTTTCAACACTAACACAAGTGCGAAAAGTGGTTTTTCAACACTAACACAAGTGCGAAAAGTGGTTTTTCAACACTAACACAAGTGCGAAAAGTGGTTTTTCAACACTAACACAAGTGCAAAAAGTGGTTTTTCAACACTAATACAAGTGCAAAAGTGGTTTCCTGCACTAACACAAGTGCGGAAAGTGGTTTTTCAACACTAACACAAGTGCGAAAAGTGGTTTTTCAACACTATCACAAGTGCAAAAAGTGGTTTTTCCACACTAATACAAGTGCAAAAGTGGTTTCCTGCACCAACACAAGTGCGAAAAGTGGTTTTTCAACACTAACACAAGTGCGAAAAGTGGTTTTTCAACACTAACACAAGTGCGAAAAGTGGTTTTTCCACACTAATACAAGTGCAAAAGTGGTTTCCTGCACCAACACAAGTGCGAAAAGTGGTTTTTCAACACAAACACAAGTGCAAAAAGTGGTTTTTCAACACTATCACAAGTGCAAAAAGTGTTTTTCCCACACTAATACAAGTGCAAAAGTGGTTTCCTGCACCAACACAATTGCGAAAAGTGGTTTTTCAACACTAACACAAGTGCGAAAAGTGGTTTTTCAACACTATCACAAGTGCAAAAAGTGTTTTTTCCACACTAATACAAATGCAAAAGTGGTTTCCTGCACCAACACAAGTGTGAAAAGTGGTTTTTCAACACTAACACAAGTGCAAAAAGTGGTTTTTCAACACTAACACAACTGCGAAAAGTGGGTTTTCCACACTAATACAAGTGCAAAAGTGGTTTCCTGCACCAACACAATTGCGAAAAGTGGTTTTTCAACACTAACACAAGTGCGAAAAGTGGTTTTTCAACACTCACAAGTGCAAAAAGTGTTTTTCCACACTAATACAAGTGCAAAAGTGGTTTCCTGCACCAACACAAGTGTGAAAAGTGGTTTTTCAACACTAACACAAGTGCGAAAAGTGGTTTTTCAACACTAATACAAGTGCAAAAGTGGTTTCCTGCACCAACACAAGTGCGAAAAGTGGTTTTTCAACACTATCACAAGCGCGAAAAGTGGTTTTTTAACACTAACACAAGTGCGAAAAGTGGTTTTTCCACACTAATACAAGTGCAAAAGTGGTTTCCTGCATCAACACAAGTGCGAAAAGTGGTTTCCTGCACCAACACAAGTGCGAAAAGTGGTTTTTCAACACTATCACAAGTGCGAAAAGTGGTTTTTCAACACTAACACAAGTGCGAAAAGTGGTTTTTCAACACTAACACAAGTGCGAAAAGTGGTTTTTCCACACTAATACAAGTGCAAAAGTGGTTTCCTGCACCAACACAAGTGCGAAAAGTGGTTTTTCAACACTAACACAAGTGCGAAAAGTGGTTTTACAACACTATCACAAGTGCAAAAAGTGTTTTTTCCACACTAATACAAGTGCAAAAGTGGTTTCCTGCACCAACACAAGTGCGAAAAGTGGTTTTTCAACACAAACACAAGTGCAAAAAGTGGTTTTTCAACACTATCACAAGTGCAACTAGAACGGGCACTCGGTAGAGCGCATACCTTCGCCGCAGCTACTGTTCTGTACTTGGCATGGGAGTGTAGGGAACAGAACAGTGAACAGTTTGGTGCTGATTTCATGCAAATCGGATAAGAATTGACCGAGTTATGACAAAAAACGCACATTTTGCAAGGTCGTGACCCCCCTGACCTTTGACCCGATTGCTCCCAAAATCTAATCAAATGTGTCCCGTATAATAACCAATCATCCCACCAAATTTCATGCAATTCGGTTGAATACTTTTTGAGTTATGCGAATAACATACACACACACACACACACAGACATACAAATAAATACACAGTGATCAAAACATAACCTTCCGCTTTTGCGAAGGTAAAAAGTGTTTTTCCCACACTAATACAAGTGCAAAAGTGGTTTCCTGCACCAACACAATTGCGAAAAGTGGTTTTTCAACACTAACACAAGTGCGAAAAGTGGTTTTTCAACACTATCACAAGTGCAACTAGAACGGGCACTCGGTAGAGCGCATACCTTCGCCGCAGCTACTGTTCTGTACTTGGCATGGGAGTGTAGGGAACAGAACAACAAAAATACGATTTTGACCTTTTCGTGACCTTAACCTTGACCTTTGACCCGATTGCTCCCAAAATCTAATCAAATGTGTCCCGTATAATAACCAATCATCCCACCAAATTTCATGCAATTCGGTTGAATACTTTTTGAGTTATGCGAATAACATACACACACACACACACACACACAGACATACAAATAAATACACAGCGATCAAAACATAACCTTCCGCTTTTGCGAAGGTAAAAAGTGTTTTTCCACACTAATACAAGTGCAAAAGTGGTTTTCCTGCACCAACACAAGTGTGAAAAGTGGTTTTTCAACACTAACACAAGTGCGAAAAGTGGTTTTTCAACACTAACACAACTGCGAAAAGTGGTTTTTCCACACTAATAGAAGTGCAAAAGTGGTTTCCTGCACCAACACAATTGCGTAAAGTGGTTTTTCAACACTAACACAAGTGCGAAAAGTGGTTTTTCAACACTAACACAAGTGTGAAAAGTGGTTTTTCAACACTAAAACAAGTGCAAAAGTGGTTTCCTGCACCAACACAAGTGCGAAAAGTGGTTTTTCAACACTAACACAAGTGCGAAAAGTGGTTTTTCAACACTATCACAAGTGCAAAAAGTGGTTTTTCCACACTAATACAAGTGCAAAAGTGGTTTCCTGCACCAACACAAGTGCGAAAAGTGGTTTTTCAACACTAACACAAGTGCGAAAAGTGGTTTTTCAACACTAACACAAGTGCGAAAAGTGGTTTTTCAACACTAACACAAGTGCGAAAAGTGGTTTTCCACACTAATACAAGTGCAAAAATGGTTTCCTGCACCAACACAAGTGCGAAAAGTGGTTTTTCAACACTAACACAAGGGCGAAAAGTTGTTTTTCCACACTAATACAAGTGCAAAAGTGGTTTCCTGCATCAACACAAGTGCGAAAAGTGGTTTTTCAACACTAACACAAGTGCGAAAAGTGGTTTTTCAACACTATCACAAGTGCGAAAAGTGTTTTTCAACACTAACACAAGTGCGAAAAGTGGTTTCCTGCACTAACACAAGTGCAAAAGTGGTTTTTCAACACTATCACAAGTGCGAAAAGTGGTTTTTCAACACTATCACAAGTGCAAAAAGTGTTTTTTCCACACTAATACAAGTGCAAAAGTGGTTCCTGCACCAACACAAGTGCGAAAAGTGGTTTTTCAACACTAACACAAGTGCGAAAAGTGGTTTTTCAACACTAACACAAGTGCAAAAAGTGGTTTTTTCCACACTAATACAAGTGCAAAAGTGGTTTCCTGCACCAACACAAGTGCGAAAAGTGGTTTTTCAACACTAACACAAGTGCGAAAAGTGGTTTTTCAACACTAACACAAGTGCGAAAAGTGGTTTTTCAACACTATCACAAGTGCAAAAAGTGTTTTTTCCCCACTAATACAAGTGCAAAAGTGGTTTCCTGCACCAACACAAGTGCGAAAAGTGGTTTTTCAACACTAACACAAGTGCGAAAAGTGGTTTTTTCCACACTAATACAAGTGCAAAAGTGGTTTCCTGCACCAACACAAGTGCGAAAAGTGGTTTTTCAACACTAACACAAGTGCGAAAAGTGGTTTTTCAACACTAACACAAGTGCGAAAAGTGGTTTTTCAACACTAACACAAGTGCGAAAAGTGGTTTTTCAACACTAACACAAGTGCGAAAAGTGGTTTTTCAACACTAATACAAGTGCAAAAGTGGTTTCCTGCACCAACACAAGTGCGGAAAGTGGTTTTTCAACACTAACACAAGTGTGAAAAGTGGTTTTTCAACACTATCACAAGTGCAAAAAGTGGTTTTTCCACACTAATACAAGTGCAAAAGTGGTTTCCTGCACCAACACAAGTGCGAAAAGTGGTTTTTCAACACTAATACAAGTGCGAAAAGTGGTTTTTCAACACTAACACAAGTGCGAAAAGTGGTTTTTCCACACTAACACAAGTGCAAAAAGTGGTTTTTCCACTCTAATACAAGTGCAAAAGTGGTTTCCTGCACCAACACAAGTGCGAAAAGTGGTTTTTCGACACTAACACAAGTGCGAAAAGTGGTTTTTCAACACTATCACAAGTGCAAAAAGTGTTTTTTCCACACTAATACAAGTGCAAAAGTGGTTTCCTGCACCAACACAATTGCGAAAAGTGGTTTTTCAACACTAACACAAGTGCGAAAAGTGGTTTTTCAACACTATCACATGTGCAAAAAGTGTTTTTTCCACACTAATACAAGTGCAAAAGTGGTTTCCTGCACCAACATAAGTGCGAAAAGTGGTTTTTCAACACTAACACAAGTGCGAAAAGTGGTTTTTCCACACTAATACAAGTGCAAAAGTGGTTTCCTGCACCAACACAAGTGCGAAAAGTGTTTTTTCAACACTAACACAAGTGCGAAAAGTGGTTTTTCAACACTAACACAAGTGCGAAAAGTGGTTTTTCAACACTAACACAAGTGCGAAAAGTGGTTTTTCAACACTAACACAAGTGCAAAAAGTGGTTTTTCAACACTAATACAAGTGCAAAAGTGGTTTCCTGCACTAACACAAGTGCGGAAAGTGGTTTTTCAACACTAACACAAGTGCGAAAAGTGGTTTTTCAACACTATCACAAGTGCAAAAAGTGGTTTTTCCACACTAATACAAGTGCAAAAGTGGTTTCCTGCACCAACACAAGTGCGAAAAGTGGTTTTTCAACACTAACACAAGTGCGAAAAGTGGTTTTTCAACACTAACACAAGTGCGAAAAGTGGTTTTTCCACACTAATACAAGTGCAAAAGTGGTTTCCTGCACCAACACAAGTGCGAAAAGTGGTTTTTCAACACAAACACAAGTGCAAAAAGTGGTTTTTCAACACTATCACAAGTGCAAAAAGTGTTTTTCCCACACTAATACAAGTGCAAAAGTGGTTTCCTGCACCAACACAATTGCGAAAAGTGGTTTTTCAACACTAACACAAGTGCGAAAAGTGGTTTTTCAACACTATCACAAGTGCAAAAAGTGTTTTTTCCACACTAATACAAATGCAAAAGTGGTTTCCTGCACCAACACAAGTGTGAAAAGTGGTTTTTCAACACTAACACAAGTGCAAAAAGTGGTTTTTCAACACTAACACAACTGCGAAAAGTGGGTTTTCCACACTAATACAAGTGCAAAAGTGGTTTCCTGCACCAACACAATTGCGAAAAGTGGTTTTTCAACACTAACACAAGTGCGAAAAGTGGTTTTTCAACACTCACAAGTGCAAAAAGTGTTTTTCCACACTAATACAAGTGCAAAAGTGGTTTCCTGCACCAACACAAGTGTGAAAAGTGGTTTTTCAACACTAACACAAGTGCGAAAAGTGGTTTTTCAACACTAATACAAGTGCAAAAGTGGTTTCCTGCACCAACACAAGTGCGAAAAGTGGTTTTTCAACACTATCACAAGTGCGAAAAGTGGTTTTTTAACACTAACACAAGTGCGAAAAGTGGTTTTTCCACACTAATACAAGTGCAAAAGTGGTTTCCTGCATCAACACAAGTGCGAAAAGTGGTTTCCTGCACCAACATAAGTGCGAAAAGTGGTTTTTCAACACTATCACAAGTGCGAAAAGTGGTTTTTCAACACTAACACAAGTGCGAAAAGTGGTTTTTCAACACTAACACAAGTGCGAAAAGTGGTTTTTCCACACTAATACAAGTGCAAAAGTGGTTTCCTGCACCAACACAAGTGCGAAAAGTGGTTTTTCAACACTAACACAAGTGCGAAAAGTGGTTTTACAACACTATCACAAGTGCAAAAAGTGTTTTTTCCACACTAATACAAGTGCAAAAGTGGTTTCCTGCACCAACACAAGTGCGAAAAGTGGTTTTTCAACACAAACACAAGTGCAAAAAGTGGTTTTTCAACACTATCACAAGTGCAACTAGAACGGGCACTCGGTAGAGCGCATACCTTCGCCGCAGCTACTGTTCTGTACTTGGCATGGGAGTGTAGGGAACAGAACAGTGAACAGTTTGGTGCTGATTTCATGCAAATCGGATAAGAATTGACCGAGTTATGACAAAAAACGCACATTTTGCAAGGTCGTGACCCCCCTGACCTTTGACCCCATTGCTCCCAAAATCTAATCAAATGTGTCCCGTATAATAACCAATCATCCCACCAAATTTCATGCAATTCGGTTGAATACTTTTTGAGTTATGCGAATAACATACACACACACACACACACAGACATACAAATAAATACACAGTGATCAAAACATAACCTTCCGCTTTTGCGAAGGTAAAAAGTGTTTTTCCCACACTAATACAAGTGCAAAAGTGGTTTCCTGCACCAACACAATTGCGAAAAGTGGTTTTTCAACACTAACACAAGTGCGAAAAGTGGTTTTTCAACACTATCACAAGTGCAACTAGAACGGGCACTCGGTAGAGCGCATACCTTCGCCGCAGCTACTGTTCTGTACTTGGCATGGGAGTGTAGGGAACAGAACAACAAAAATACGATTTTGACCTTTTCGTGACCTTAACCTTGACCTTTGACCCGATTGCTCCCAAAATCTAATCAAATGTGTCCCGTATAATAACCAATCATCCCACCAAATTTCATGCAATTCGGTTGAATACTTTTTGAGTTATGCGAATAACATACACACACACACACACACACACACAGACATACAAATAAATACACAGCGATCAAAACATAACCTTCCGCTTTTGCGAAGGTAAAAAGTGTTTTTCCACACTAATACAAGTGCAAAAGTGGTTTCCTGCACCAACACAAGTGCGAAAAGTGTTTTTTCAACACTAACACAAGTGCGAAAAGTGGTTTTTCAACACTAACACAAGTGCGAAAAGTGGTTTTTCAACACTAACACAAGTGCGAAAAGTGGTTTTTCAACACTAACACAAGTGCAAAAAGTGGTTTTTCAACACTAATACAAGTGCAAAAGTGGTTTCCTGCACTAACACAAGTGCGGAAAGTGGTTTTTCAACACTAACACAAGTGCGAAAAGTGGTTTTTCAACACTATCACAAGTGCAAAAAGTGGTTTTTCCACACTAATACAAGTGCAAAAGTGGTTTCCTGCACCAACACAAGTGCGAAAAGTGGTTTTTCAACACTAACACAAGTGCGAAAAGTGGTTTTTCAACACTAACACAAGTGCGAAAAGTGGTTTTTCCACACTAATACAAGTGCAAAAGTGGTTTCCTGCACCAACACAAGTGCGAAAAGTGGTTTTTCAACACAAACACAAGTGCAAAAAGTGGTTTTTCAACACTATCACAAGTGCAAAAAGTGTTTTTCCCACACTAATACAAGTGCAAAAGTGGTTTCCTGCACCAACACAATTGCGAAAAGTGGTTTTTCAACACTAACACAAGTGCGAAAAGTGGTTTTTCAACACTATCACAAGTGCAAAAAGTGTTTTTTCCACACTAATACAAATGCAAAAGTGGTTTCCTGCACCAACACAAGTGTGAAAAGTGGTTTTTCAACACTAACACAAGTGCAAAAAGTGGTTTTTCAACACTAACACAACTGCGAAAAGTGGGTTTTCCACACTAATACAAGTGCAAAAGTGGTTTCCTGCACCAACACAATTGCGAAAAGTGGTTTTTCAACACTAACACAAGTGCGAAAAGTGGTTTTTCAACACTCACAAGTGCAAAAAGTGTTTTTCCACACTAATACAAGTGCAAAAGTGGTTTCCTGCACCAACACAAGTGTGAAAAGTGGTTTTTCAACACTAACACAAGTGCGAAAAGTGGTTTTTCAACACTAATACAAGTGCAAAAGTGGTTTCCTGCACCAACACAAGTGCGAAAAGTGGTTTTTCAACACTATCACAAGTGCGAAAAGTGGTTTTTTAACACTAACACAAGTGCGAAAAGTGGTTTTTCCACACTAATACAAGTGCAAAAGTGGTTTCCTGCATCAACACAAGTGCGAAAAGTGGTTTCCTGCACCAACACAAGTGCGAAAAGTGGTTTTTCAACACTATCACAAGTGCGAAAAGTGGTTTTTCAACACTAACACAAGTGCGAAAAGTGGTTTTTCAACACTAACACAAGTGCGAAAAGTGGTTTTTCCACACTAATACAAGTGCAAAAGTGGTTTCCTGCACCAACACAAGTGCGAAAAGTGGTTTTTCAACACTAACACAAGTGCGAAAAGTGGTTTTACAACACTATCACAAGTGCAAAAAGTGTTTTTTCCACACTAATACAAGTGCAAAAGTGGTTTCCTGCACCAACACAAGTGCGAAAAGTGGTTTTTCAACACAAACACAAGTGCAAAAAGTGGTTTTTCAACACTATCACAAGTGCAACTAGAACGGGCACTCGGTAGAGCGCATACCTTCGCCGCAGCTACTGTTCTGTACTTGGCATGGGAGTGTAGGGAACAGAACAGTGAACAGTTTGGTGCTGATTTCATGCAAATCGGATAAGAATTGACCGAGTTATGACAAAAAACGCACATTTTGCAAGGTCGTGACCCCCCTGACCTTTGACCCGATTGCTCCCAAAATCTAATCAAATGTGTCCCGTATAATAACCAATCATCCCACCAAATTTCATGCAATTCGGTTGAATACTTTTTGAGTTATGCGAATAACATACACACACACACACACACAGACATACAAATAAATACACAGTGATCAAAACATAACCTTCCGCTTTTGCGAAGGTAAAAAGTGTTTTTCCCACACTAATACAAGTGCAAAAGTGGTTTCCTGCACCAACACAATTGCGAAAAGTGGTTTTTCAACACTAACACAAGTGCGAAAAGTGGTTTTTCAACACTATCACAAGTGCAACTAGAACGGGCACTCGGTAGAGCGCATACCTTCGCCGCAGCTACTGTTCTGTACTTGGCATGGGAGTGTAGGGAACAGAACAACAAAAATACGATTTTGACCTTTTCGTGACCTTAACCTTGACCTTTGACCCGATTGCTCCCAAAATCTAATCAAATGTGTCCCGTATAATAACCAATCATCCCACCAAATTTCATGCAATTCGGTTGAATACTTTTTGAGTTATGCGAATAACATACACACACACACACACACACACAGACATACAAATAAATACACAGCGATCAAAACATAACCTTCCGCTTTTGCGAAGGTTAAAAAGTGTTTTTCCACACTAATACAAGTGCAAAAGTGGTTTTCCTGCACCAACACAAGTGTGAAAAGTGGTTTTTCAACACTAACACAAGTGCGAAAAGTGGTTTTTCAACACTAACACAACTGCGAAAAGTGGTTTTTCCACACTAATAGAAGTGCAAAAGTGGTTTCCTGCACCAACACAATTGCGTAAAGTGGTTTGTCAACACTAACACAAGTGCGAAAAGTGGTTTTTCAACACTAACACAACTGCGAAAAGTGGTTTTTCCACACTAATACAAGTGCAAAAGTGGTTTCCTGCACCAACACCAGTGCGAAAAGTGGTTTTTCAACACTAACACAAGTGCGAAAAGTGGTTTTTCAACACTATCGCAAGTGCAAAAAGTGTTTTTTCCACACTAATACAAGTGCAAAAGTGGTTTCCTGCACCAACACAAGTG
Source organism: Myxine glutinosa (assembly GCF_964187855.1). Classification (NCBI taxonomy): domain Eukaryota; kingdom Metazoa; phylum Chordata; class Myxini; order Myxiniformes; family Myxinidae; genus Myxine; species Myxine glutinosa. The sequence continues at coordinate 4,304 of NW_027618922.1, read as the reverse complement.
CGAAAAGTGGTTTTTCAACACTATCACAAGTGCAAAAAGTGGTTTTTCAACACTAACACAAGTGCGAAAAGTGGTTTATCCACACTAATACAAGTGCAAAAGTGGTTTCCTGCATCAACACAAGTGCGAAAAGTGGTTTTACAACACTAACACAAGTGCGAAAAGTGGTTTTTCAACACTATCACAAGTGCAAAAAGTGTTTTTCCCACACTAATACAAGTGCAAAAGTGGTTTCCTGCACCAACACAAGTGCGAAAAGTGGTTTTTCAACACTATCACAAGTGCGAAAAGTGGTTTTTCAACACTAACACAAGTGCGAAAAGTGGTTTTTCAACACTAACACAAGTGCGAAAAGTGGTTTTTCCACACTAATACAAGTGCAAAAGTGGTTTCCTGCACCAACACAAGTGCGAAAAGTGGTTTTTCAACACTAACACAAGTGCGAAAAGTGGTTTTTCAACACTATCACAAGTGCAAAAAGTGTTTTTTCCACACTAATACAAGTGCAAAAGTGGTTTCCTGCACCAACACAAGTGCGAAAAGTGGTTTTTCAACACTAACACAAGTGCGAAAAGTGGTTTTTCAACACTATCACAAGTGCAAAAAGTGTTTTTTCAACACTAACACAAGTGCGAAAAGTGGTTTTTCCACACTAATACAAGTGCAAAAGTGGTTTCCTGCACCAACACAAGTGCGAAAAGTGGTTTTTCAACACTAACACAAGTGCGAAAAGTGGTTTTTCAACACTAATACAATTGCAAAAGTGGTTTCCTGCACCAACACAAATGCGAAAAGTGGTTTTTCAACACGAACACAAGTGCGAAAAGTGGTTTTTCCACACTAATACAAGTGCAAAAGTGGTTTCCTGCACCAACACAATTGCGAAAAGTGGTTTTTCAACACTAACACAAGTGCGAAAAGTGGTTTTTCAACACTATCACATGTGCAAAAAGTGTTTTTTCCACACTAATACAAGTGCAAAAGTGGTTTCCTGCACCAACACAATTGCATAAAGTGGTTTTTCAACACTAACACAAGTGCGAAAAGTGGTTTTTCAACACTATCACAAGTGCAACTAGAACGGGCACTCGGTAGAGCGCATACCTTCGCCGCAGCTACTGTTCTGTACTTGGCATGGGAGTGTAGGGAACAGAACAGTGAACAGTTTGGTGCTGATTTCATGCAAATCGGATAAGAATTGACCGAGTTATGACAAAAAACGCACATTTTGCAAGGTCGTGACCCCCCTGACCTTTGACCCGATTGCTCCCAAAATCTAATCAAATGTGTCCCGTATAATAACCAATCATCCCACCAAATTTCATGCAATTCGGTTGAATACTTTTTGAGTTATGCGAATAACATACACACACACACACACACACAGACATACAAATAAATACACAGCGATCAAAACATAACCTTCCGCTTTTGCGAAGGTAAAAAGTGTTTTTCCCACACTAATACAAGTGCAAAAGTGGTTTCCTGCACCAACACAATTGCGAAAAGTGGTTTTTCAACACTAACACAAGTGCGAAAAGTGGTTTTTCAACACTATCACAAGTGCAACTAGAACGGGCACTCGGTAGAGCGCATACCTTCGCCGCAGCTACTGTTCTGTACTTGGCATGGGAGTGTAGGGAACAGAACAACAAAAATACGATTTTGACCTTTTCGTGACCTTGACCTTGACCTTTGACCCGATTGCTCCCAAAATCTAATCAAATGTGTCCCGTATAATAACCAATCATCCCACCAAATTTCATGCAATTCGGTTGAATACTTTTTGAGTTATGCGAATAACATACACACACACACACACACAGACATACAAATAAATACACAGCGATCAAAACATAACCTTCCGCTTTTGCGAAGGTAAAAAGTGTTTTTCCACACTAATACAAGTGCAAAAGTGGTTTTCCTGCACCAACACAAGTGTGAAAAGTGGTTTTTCAACACTAACACAAGTGCGAAAAGTGGTTTTTCAACACTAACACAACTGCGAAAAGTGGTTTTTCCACACTAATACAAGTGCAAAAGTGGTTTCCTGCACCAACACCAGTGCGAAAAGTGGTTTTTCAACACTAACACAAGTGCGAAAAGTGGTTTTTCAACACTATCGCAAGTGCAAAAAGTGTTTTTTCCACACTAATACAAGTGCAAAAGTGGTTTCCTGCACCAACACAAGTGCGAAAAGTGGTTTTTCAACACTATCACAAGTGCAAAAAGTGGTTTTTCAACACTAACACAAGTGCGAAAAGTGGTTTATCCACACTAATACAAGTGCAAAAGTGGTTTCCTGCATCAACACAAGTGCGAAAAGTGGTTTTACAACACTAACACAAGTGCGAAAAGTGGTTTTTCAACACTATCACAAGTGCAAAAAGTGTTTTTCCCACACTAATACAAGTGCAAAAGTGGTTTCCTGCACCAACACAAGTGCGAAAAGTGGTTTTTCAACAATATCACAAGTGCGAAAAGTGGTTTTTCAACACTAACACAAGTGCGAAAAGTGGTTTTTCAACACTAACACAAGTGCGAAAAGTGGTTTTTCCACACTAATACAAGTGCAAAAGTGGTTTCCTGCACCAACACAAGTGCGAAAAGTGGTTTTTCAACACTAACACAAGTGCGAAAAGTGGTTTTTCAACACTATCACAAGTGCAAAAAGTGTTTTTTCCACACTAATACAAGTGCAAAAGTGGTTTCCTGCACCAACACAAGTGCGAAAAGTGGTTTTTCAACACTAACACAAGTGCGAAAAGTGGTTTTTCAACACTATCACAAGTGCAAAAAGTGTTTTTTCAACACTAACACAAGTGCGAAAAGTGGTTTTTCCACACTAATACAAGTGCAAAAGTGGTTTCCTGCACCAACACAAGTGCGAAAAGTGGTTTTTCAACACTAACACAAGTGCGAAAAGTGGTTTTTCAACACTAATACAATTGCAAAAGTGGTTTCCTGCACCAACACAAATGCGAAAAGTGGTTTTTCAACACGAACACAAGTGCGAAAAGTGGTTTTTCCACACTAATACAAGTGCAAAAGTGGTTTCCTGCACCAACACAATTGCGAAAAGTGGTTTTTCAACACTAACACAAGTGCGAAAAGTGGTTTTTCAACACTATCACATGTGCAAAAAGTGTTTTTTCCACACTAATACAAGTGCAAAAGTGGTTTCCTGCACCAACACAAGTGCGAAAAGTGGTTTTTCAACACTAACACAAGTGCGAAAAGTGGTTTTTCCACACTAATACAAGTGCAAAAGTGGTTTCCTGCACCAACACAAGTGCGAAAAGTGGTTTTTCAACACTAACACAAGTGCGAAAAGTGGTTTTTCAACACTAACACAAGTGCGAAAAGTGGTTTTTCAACACTAACACAAGTGCGAAAAGTGGTTTTTCAACACTAACACAAGTGCAAAAAGTGTTTTTTCCACACTAATACAAGTGCAAAAGTGGTTTCCTGCACCAACACAATTGCGAAAAGTGGTTTTTCAACACTAACACAAGTGCGAAAAGTGGTTTTTCAACACTATCACATGTGCAAAAAGTGTTTTTTCCACACTAATACAAGTGCAAAAGTGGTTTCCTGCACCAACACAAGTGCGAAAAGTGGTTTTTCAACACTAACACAAGTGCGAAAAGTGGTTTTTCCACACTAATACAAGTGCAAAAGTGGTTTCCTGCACCAACACAAGTGCGAAAAGTGTTTTTTCAACACTAACACAAGTGCGAAAAGTGGTTTTTCAACACTAACACAAGTGCGAAAAGTGGTTTTTCAACACTAACACAAGTGCGAAAAGTGGTTTTTCAACACTAACACAAGTGCAAAAAGTGGTTTTTCAACACTAATACAAGTGCAAAAGTGGTTTCCTGCACTAACACAAGTGCGGAAAGTGGTTTTTCAACACTAACACAAGTGCGAAAAGTGGTTTTTCAACACTATCACAAGTGCAAAAAGTGGTTTTTCCACACTAATACAAGTGCAAAAGTGGTTTCCTGCACCAACACAAGTGCGAAAAGTGGTTTTTCAACACTAACACAAGTGCGAAAAGTGGTTTTTCAACACTAACACAAGTGCGAAAAGTGGTTTTTCCACACTAATACAAGTGCAAAAGTGGTTTCCTGCACCAACACAAGTGCGAAAAGTGGTTTTTCAACACAAACACAAGTGCAAAAAGTGATTTTTCAACACTATCACAAGTGCAAAAAGTGTTTTTCCCACACTAATACAAGTGCAAAAGTGGTTTCCTGCACCAACACAATTGCGAAAAGTGGTTTTTCAACACTAACACAAGT
>NW_027618921.1:0-57553 GCF_964187855.1 Myxine glutinosa | reverse complement strand
AAGTGTTTTTTCCACACTAATACAAGTGCAAAAGTGGTTTCCTGCACAAACACAAGTGCGAAAAGTGGTTTTTCAACACTAACACAAGTGCGAAAAGTGGTTTTTCAACACTAACACAAGTGCGAAAAGTGGTTTTTTCAACACTAACACAAGTGCAAAAAGTGTTTTTTCCACACTAATACAAGTGCAAAAGTGGTTTCCTGCACCAACACAAGTGCGAAAAGTGGTTTTTCAACATTATCACAAGTGCAAAAAGTGTTTTTTCCACACTAATACAAGTGCAAAAGTGGTTTCCTGCACCAACACAAGTGCGAAAAGTAGTTTTTCAACACTAACACAAGTGCGAAAAGTGGTTTTTCAACACTATCACAAGTGCAAAAAGTGTTTTTTCCACACTAATACAAGTGCAAAAGTGGTTTCCTGCACCAACACAAGTGCGAAAAGTGGTTTTTCAACACTAACACAAGTGCAAAAAGTGGATTTTCAACACTAACACAAGTGCGAAAAGTGGTTTTTCAACACTATCACAAGTGCAACAAGTGTTTTTTCCACACTAATACAAGTGCAAAAGTGGTTTCCTGCACCAACACAAGTGCGAAAAGTCGTTTTTCAACACTAACACAAGTGCGAAAAGTGGTTTTTCAACACTATCACAAGTGCAAAAAGTGTTTTTTCCACACTAACACAAGTGCAAAAAGTGGTTTTTCCACACTAATACAAGTGCAAAAAGTGGTTTTTCAACACTATTACAAGTGCAAAAGTGGTTTCCTGCACCAACACAAGTGCGAAAAGTCGTTTTTCAACACTAACACAAGTGCGAAAAGTGTTTTTTCAACACTAACAAAAGTGCGAAAAGTGGTTTTTCAACACTAACACAAGTGCAAAAAGTGGATTTTCAACACTAACACAAGTGCGAAAAGTGGTTTTTCAACACTATCACAAGTGCAACAAGTGTTTTTTCCACACTAATACAAGTGCAAAAGTGGTTTCCTGCACCAACACAAGTGCGAAAAGTCGTTTTTCAACACTAACACAAGTGCGAAAAGTGGTTTTTCAACACTATCACAAGTGCAAAAAGTGTTTTTTCCACACTAACACAAGTGCAAAAAGTGGTTTTTCCACACTAATACAAGTGCAAAAAGTGGTTTTTCAACACTATCACAAGTGCAACAAGTGTTTTTTCCACACTAATACAAGTGCAAAAGTGGTTTCCTGCACCAACACAAGTGCGAAAAGTCGTTTTTCAACACTAACACAAGTGCGAAAAGTGTTTTTTCAACACTAACAAAAGTGCGAAAAGTGGTTTTTCAACACTAACACAAGTGCAAAAAGTGGTTTTTCCACACTAATACAAGTGCAAAAGTGGTTTCCTGCACCAACACAAGTGCGAAAAGTGGTTTTTCAACACGAACACAAGTGCGAAAAGTGGTTTTTCAACACTATCACAAGTGCAAAAAGTGTTTTTTCCACACTAATACAAGTGCAAAAGTGGTTCCCTGCACCAACACAAGTGCGAAAAGTGGTTTTTCAACACTAACACAAGTGCGAAAAGTGGTTTTTCAACACTATCACAACTGCAAAAAGTGTTTTTTCCACACTAATACAAGTGCAAAAGTGGTTTCCTGCACCAACACAAGTGCGAAAAGTGGTTTTTCAACACTAACACAAGTGCGAAAAGTGGTTTTTCAACACTAACACAAGTGCGAAAAGTGGTTTTTCAACACCATCACAAGTGCAAAAAGTGTTTTTTCCACACTAATACAAGTGCAAAAGTGGTTTCCTGCACCAACACAAGTGCGAAAAGTGGCTTTTCAACACTAACACAAGTGCGAAAAGTGGTTTTTCAACACTATGACAAGTGCAAAAAATGTTTTTTCCACACTAATACAAGTGCAAAAGTGGTTTCCTGCACCAACACAAGTGCGAAAAGTGGTTTTTCAATACTAACACAAGTGCGAAAAGTGGTTTTTCAACAATAACACAAGTGTGAAAAGTGTTTTTTCCACATTAATACAAGTGCAAAAGTGGTTTCCTGCACCAACACAAGTGTGAAAAGTGGTTTTTCAACACTAACACAAGTGCGAAAAGTGGTTTTTCAACACTAACACAAGTGCAAAAAGTGGTTTTTCAACACTAATACAAGTGCAAAAGTGGTTTCCTGCACCAACACAAGTGCGAAAAGTGGTTTTTCAACACTAACACAAGTGCAAAAAGTGGTTTTTCAACACTAACACAAGTGCGAAAAGTGGTTTTTCAACACTATCACAAGTGCAAAAAGTGTTTTTTCCACACTAATAAAAGTGCAAAAGTGGTTTCCCGCACCAACACAAGTGCGAAAAGTGGTTTTTCAACACTAACACAAGTGCAAAAAGTGTTTTTTCCACACTAATACAAGTGCAAAAGTGGTTTCCTGCACTAACACAAGTGCGAAAAGTGGTTTTTCAACACTAACACAAGTGCAAAAAGTGTATTTTCCACACTAATACAAGTACAAAAGTGGTTTCCTGCACCAACACAAGTGCGAAAAGTGGTTTTTCAACACTAACACAAGTGCGAAAAGTGGTTTTTCAACACTAACACAAGTGCGAAAAGTCGTTTTTCAACACTATCACAAGTGCAAAAAGTGGTTTTTCCACACTAATAGAAGTGCAAAGGTGGTTTCCTGCACCAACACAAGTGCGGAAAGTGGTTTTTCAACACTAACACACGTGCGAAAAGTGGTTTTTCAACACTATCACAAGTGCAAAAGTGGTTTCCTGCACCAACACAAGTGCGAAAAGTGGTTTTTCAACACTAACACAAGTGCGAAAAGTGGTTATTCAACACTAACACAAGTGCAAAAAGTGTTTTTTCCACAATACTACAAGTGCAAAAGTGGTTTCCTGCACCAACACAAGTGCAAAAAGTGGTTTTTCAACACTAACACAAGTGCGAAAAGTGGTTTTTCTACACTAACACAGGTGCGAAAAGTGGTTTTCAACACTAACACAAGTGCGAACAGTGGTTTTTCCACACTAATACAAGTGCAAAAGTGGTTTCCTCCACCAAAACAAGTGCGAAAAGTCGTTTTTCAACACTAACACAAGTGCGAAAAGTGGTTTTTCAACACTATCACAAGTGCAAAAAGTGTTTTTTCCACACTAATACAAGTGCAAAAGTGGTTTTTCAACACTAACACAAGTGCGAAAAGTGGTTTTTCAACACTATTACAAGTGCAAAAAGTGTTTTTTCCACACTAATACAAGTGCAAAAGTGGTTTCCTGCACCAACACAAGTGCGAAAAGTCGTTTTTCAACACTAACACAAGTGCGAAAATTGGTTTTTCAACACTATCACAAGTGCAAAAGTGGTTTCCTGCACCAACACAAGTGCGAAAAGTGGTTTTTCAACACTAACACAAGTGCGAAACGTGGTTATTCAACACTAACACAAGTGCAAAAAGTGTTTTTTCCACACTAATACAAGTGCAAAAGTGGTTTCCTGCACCAACACAAGTCCGAAAAGTGGTTTTTCAACACTAACACAAGTGCGAAAAGTGGTTTTTCTACACTAACACAGGTGTGAAAAGTGGTTTTTCAACACTAACACAAGTGCGAACAGTGGTTTTTCCACACTAATACAAGTGCAAAAGTGGTTTCCTGCACCAACACAAGTGCGAAATGTCGTATTTCAACACTAACACAAGTGCGAAAAGTGGTTTTTCAACACTATCACAAGTGCAAAAAGTGTTTTTTCCACACTAATACAAGTGCAAAAGTGGTTTTTCAACACTAACACAAGTGCGAAAAGTGGTTTTTCAACACTATCACAAGTGCAAAAAGTGTTTTTTCTACACTAATACAAGTGCAAAAGTGGTTTCCTGCACCAACACAAGTGCGAAAAGTGGTTTTTCAACACTAACACAAGTGCGAAAAGTCGCTTTTCAACACTAACACAAGTGCGAAAAGTGGTTTTTCAACACTATCACAAGTGCAAAAATTGTTTTTTCCACACGAATAAAAGTGCAAAAGTGGTTTCCCGCACCAACACAAGTGCGAAAAGTGGTTTTTCAACACTAACACAAGTGCGAAAAGTGGTTTTTCAACAATAACACAAGTGCGAAAAGTGGTTTTTTCCACACTAATACAAGTGCAAAAGTGGTTTCCTGCACCAACACAAGTGCGAAAATTGGTTTTTCAACACTAACACAAGTGCGAAAAGTGGTTTTTCAACACTATCACAAGTGCAAAAAGTGTTTTTTCCACACTAATACAAGTGCAAAAGTGGTTTCCTGCACCAACACAAGTGCGAAAAGTGGTTTTTCAACACTAACACAAGTGCAAAAAGTGTTTTTTCCACACTAATACAAGTGCAAAAGTGGTTTCCTGCACCAACACAAGTGCGAAAAGTGGTTTTTCAACACTAACACAAGTGCGAAAAGTGGTTTTTCAACACTAACACAAGTGCGAAAAGTGGTTTTTCAACACTATCACAAGTGCAAAAAGTGTTTTTCCACACTAATACAAGTGCAAAAGTGGTTTCCTGCACCAACACAAGTGCGAAAAGTGGTTTTTCAACACTAACACAAGTGCGAAAAGTGGATTTTCAACACTAACACAAGTGCAAAAAGTGGTTTTTCAACACTATCACAAGTGCAAAAAGTGTTTTTTCCACACTAATACAAGTGCAAAAGTGGTTTCCTGCACCAACACAAGTGCGAAAAGTGGTTTTTCAACACTAACACAAGTGCGAAAAGTGGTTTTTCAACACTAACACAAGTGCGAAAAGTGGTTTTTCCACACTAATACAAGTGCAAAAAGTGGGTTTTCAACACTAACACAAGTGCGAAAAGTGGTTTTTCAACACTATCACAAGTGCAAAAAGTATTTTTTCCCAACTAATACAAGTGCAAAAGTGGTTTCCTGCACCAACACAAGTGCGAAAAGTGGTTTTTCAACACTAACACAAGTGCGAAAAGTGGTTTTTCAACACTAACACAAGTGCGAAAAGTGGTTTTTCCACACTAATAGAAGTGCAAAAGTGGTTTCCTGCACCAACACAAGTGCGAAAAGTGGTTTTTCAACACTAACACAAGTGCGAAAAGTGGTTTTTCAACACTATCACAAGTGCAAAAAGTGTTTTTTCCACACTAATACAAGTGCAAAAGTGGTTTCCTGCACCAACACAAGTGCGAAAAGTGGTTTTTCAACACTAACACAAGTGCGAAAAGTGGTTTTTCAACACTAACACAAGTGCGAAAAGTGGTTTTTCAACACTAACACAAGTGCGAAAAGTGGTTTTTCAACACTAACACAAGTGCAAAAGTGGTTTCCTGCACCAACACAAGTGCAAAAAGTGTTTTTTCAACACTAATACAAGTGCAAAAGTGGTTTCCTGCACCAACACAAGTGCGAAAAGTCGTTTTTCAACACTAACACAAGTGCGAAAAGTGGTTTTACAATACTAACACAAGTGCGAAAAGTGGTTTTTCAACACTAGCACAAGTGCGAAAAGTGTTTTTTCAACACTAACAAAAGTGCGAAAAGTGGTTTTTCAACACTAACACAAGTGCAAAAAGTGGTTTTTCCACACTAATACAAGTGCAAAAGTGGTTTCCTGCACCAACACAAGTGCGAAAAGTGGTTTTTCAACACGAACACAAGTGCGAAAAGTGGATTTTCAACACTATCACAAGTGCAAAAAGTGTTTTTTCCACACTAATACAAGTGCAAAAGTGGTTCCCTGCACCAACACAAGTGCGAAAAGTGGTTTTTCAACACTAACACAAGTGCGAAAAGTGGTTTTTCAACACTATCACAACTGCAAAAAGTGTTTTTTCCACACTAATACAAGTGCAAAAGTGGTTTCCTGCACCAACACAAGTGCGAAAAGTGGTTTTTCAACACTAACACAAGTGCGAAAAGTGGTTTTTCAACACTAACACAAGTGCGAAAAGTGGTTTTTCAACACCATCACAAGTGCAAAAAGTGTTTTTTCCACACTAATACAAGTGCAAAAGTGGTTTCCTGCACCAACACAAGTGCGAAAAGTGGTTTTTCAACACTAACACAAGTGCGAAAAGTGGTTTTTCAACACTAACACAAGTGCGAAAAGTGGTTTTTCAACACTAACACAAGTGCAAAAAGTGTTTTTTCCACACTAATACAAGTGCAAAAGTGGTTTCCTGCACCAACACAAGTGTGAAAAGTGGTTTTTCAACATTATCACAAGTGCAAAAAGTGTTTTTTCCACACTAATACAAGTGCAAAAGTGGTTTCCTGCACCAACACCAGTGCGAAAAGTGGTTTTTCAACACTAACACAAGTGCGAAAAGTGGTTTTTCAACACTATCACAAGTGCAAAAAGTGTTTTTTCCACACTAATACAAGTGCAAAAGTGGTTTCCTGCACCAACACAAGTGCGAAAAGTGGTTTTTCAACACTAACACAAGTGCAAAAAGTGTTTTTTCCACACTAATACAAGTGCAAAAGTGGTTTCCTGCACCAACACAAGTGCGAAAAGTGGTTTTTCAACACTAACACAAGTGCGTAAAGTGGTTTTTCAACACTAACACAAGTGCGAAAAGTGGTTTTTCAACACTATCACAAGTGCAAAAAGTGTTTTTTCCACACTAATACAAGTGCAAAAGTGGTTTCCTGCACCAACACAAGTGCGAAAAGTGGTTTTTCAACACTAACACAAGTGCAAAAAGTGGATTTTCAACACTAACACAAGTGCGAAAAGTGGTTTTTCAACACTATCACAAGTGCAACAAGTGTTTTTTCCACACTAATACAAGTGCAAAAGTGGTTTCCTGCACCAACACAAGTGCGAAAAGTCGTTTTTCAACACTAACACAAGTGCGAAAAGTGGTTTTTCAACACTATCACAAGTGCAAAAAGTGTTTTTTCCACACTAATACAAGTGCAAAAGTGGTTTTTCAACACTAACACAAGTGCAAAAAGTGGTTTTTCAACACTATTACAAGTGCAAAAAGTGTTTTTTCCACACTAATACAAGTGCAAAAGTGGTTTCCTGCACCAACACAAGTGCGAAAAGTCGTTTTTCAACACTAACACAAGTGCGAAAAGTGGTTTTTCAACACTATCACAAGTGCAAAAGTGGTTTCCTGCACCAACACAAGTGCGAAAAGTGGTTTTTCAACACTAACACAAGTGCGAAAAGTGGTTATTCAACACTAACACAAGTGCAGAAAGTGTTTTTTCCACACTAATACAAGTGCAAAAGTGGTTGCCTGCACCAACACAAGTGCGAAAAGTGGTTTTTCAACACTAACACAAGTGCGAAAAGTGGTTTTTCTACACTAACACAGGTGCGAAAAGTGGTTTTTCAACACTAACACAAGTGCGAACAGTGGTTTTTCCACACTAATACAAGTGCAAAAGTGGTTTCCTGCACCAACACAAGTGCGAAAAGTCGTTTTTCAACACTAACACAAGTGCGAAAAGTGGTTTTTCAACACTATCACAAGTGCAAAAAGTGTTTTATCCACACTAATACAAGTGCAAAAGTGGTTTTTCAACACTAACACAAGTGTGAAAAGTGGTTTTTCCACACTATCACAAGTGCAAAAAGTGTTTTTTCCACACTAATACAAGTGCAAAAGTGGTTTCCTGCACCAACACAAGTGCGAAAAGTGGTTTTTCAACACTAACACAAGTGCGAAAAGTGGTTTTTCAACACTAACACAAGTGCGAAAAGTGGTTTTTCAACACCATCACAAGTGCAAAAAGTGTTTTTTCCACACTAATACAAGTGCAAAAGTGGTTTCCTGCACAAACACAAGTGCGAAAAGTGGTTTTTCAACACTAACACAAGTGCGAAAAGTGGTTTTTCAACACTAACACAAGTGCGAAAAGTGGTTTTTCAACACTAACACAAGTGCAAAAAGTGTTTTTTCCACACTAATACAAGTGCAAAAGTGGTTTCCTGCACCAACACAAGTGCGAAAAGTGGTTTTTCAACATTATCACAAGTGCAAAAAGTGTTTTTTCCACACTAATACAAGTGCAAAAGTGGTTTCCTGCACCAACACAAGTGCGAAAAGTAGTTTTTCAACACTAACACAAGTGCGAAAAGTGGTTTTTCAACACTATCACAAGTGCAAAAAGTGTTTTTTCCACACTAATACAAGTGCAAAAGTGGTTTCCTGCACCAACACAAGTGCGAAAAGTGGTTTTTCAACACTAACACAAGTGCAAAAAGTGTTTTTTCCACACTAATACAAGTGCAAAAGTGGTTTCCTGCACCAACACAAGTGCGAAAAGTGGTTTTTCAACACTAACACAAGTGCGTAAAGTGGTTTTTCAACACTAACACAAGTGCGAAAAGTGGTTTTTCAACACTATCACAAGTGCAAAAAGTGTTTTTTCCACACTAATACAAGTGCAAAAGTGGTTTCCTGCACCAACACAAGTGCGAAAAGTGGTTTTTCAACACTAACACAAGTGCAAAAAGTGGATTTTCAACACTAACACAAGTGCGAAAAGTGGTTTTTCAACACTATCACAAGTGCAACAAGTGTTTTTTCCACACTAATACAAGTGCAAAAGTGGTTTCCTGCACCAACACAAGTGCGAAAAGTCGTTTTTCAACACTAACACAAGTGCGAAAAGTGGTTTTTCAACACTATCACAAGTGCAAAAAGTGTTTTTTCCACACTAACACAAGTGCAAAAAGTGGTTTTTCCACACTAATACAAGTGCAAAAAGTGGTTTTTCAACACTATTACAAGTGCAAAAGTGGTTTCCTGCACCAACACAAGTGCGAAAAGTCGTTTTTCAACACTAACACAAGTGCGAAAAGTGTTTTTTCAACACTAACAAAAGTGCGAAAAGTGGTTTTTCAACACTAACACAAGTGCAAAAAGTGGATTTTCAACACTAACACAAGTGCGAAAAGTGGTTTTTCAACACTATCACAAGTGCAACAAGTGTTTTTTCCACACTAATACAAGTGCAAAAGTGGTTTCCTGCACCAACACAAGTGCGAAAAGTCGTTTTTCAACACTAACACAAGTGCGAAAAGTGGTTTTTCAACACTATCACAAGTGCAAAAAGTGTTTTTTCCACACTAACACAAGTGCAAAAAGTGGTTTTTCCACACTAATACAAGTGCAAAAAGTCGTTTTTCAACACTATCACAAGTGCAACAAGTGTTTTTTCCACACTAATACAAGTGCAAAAGTGGTTTCCTGCACCAACACAAGTGCGAAAAGTCGTTTTTCAACACTAACACAAGTGCGAAAAGTGTTTTTTCAACACTAACAAAAGTGCGAAAAGTGGTTTTTCAACACTAACACAAGTGCAAAAAGTGGTTTTTCCACACTAATACAAGTGCAAAAGTGGTTTCCTGCACCAACACAAGTGCGAAAAGTGGTTTTTCAACACAAACACAAGTGCGAAAAGTGGTTTTTCAACACTATCACAAGTGCAAAAAGTGTTTTTTCCACACTAATACAAGTGCAAAAGTGGTTCCCTGCACCAACACAAGTGCGAAAAGTGGTTTTTCAACACTAACACAAGTGCGAAAAGTGGTTTTTCAACACTATCACAACTGCAAAAAGTGTTTTTTCCACACTAATACAAGTGCAAAAGTGGTTTCCTGCACCAACACAAGTGCGAAAAGTGGTTTTTCAACACAAACACAAGTGCAAAAAGTGGATTTTCAACACTAACACAAGTGCGAAAAGTGGTTTTTCAACACTATCACAAGTGCAACAAGTGTTTTTTCCACACTAATACAAGTGCAAAAGTGGTTTCCTGCACCAACACAAGTGCGAAAAGTCGTTTTTCAACACTAACACAAGTGCGAAAAGTGGTTTTTCAACACTATCACAAGTGCAAAAAGTGTTTTTTCCACACTAATACAAGTGCAAAAGTGGTTTTTCAACACTAACGCAAGTGCAAAAAGTGGTTTTTCAACACTATTACAAGTGCAAAAAGTGTTTTTTCCACACTAATACAAGTGCAAAAGTGGTTTCCTGCACCAACACAAGTGCGAAAAGTCGTTTTTCAACACTAACACAAGTGCGAAAAGTGGTTTTTCAACACTATCACAAGTGCAAAAGTGGTTTCCTGCACCAACACAAGTGCGAAAAGTGGTTTTTCAACACTAACACAAGTGCGAAAAGTGGTTATTCAACACTAACACAAGTGCAGAAAGTGTTTTTTCCACACTAATACAAGTGCAAAAGTGGTTGCCTGCACCAACACAAGTGCGAAAAGTGGTTTTTCAACACTAACACAAGTGCGAAAAGTGGTTTTTCTACACTAACACAGGTGCGAAAAGTGGTTTTTCAACACTAACACAAGTGCGAACAGTGGTTTTTCCACACTAATACAAGTGCAAAAGTGGTTTCCTGCACCAACACAAGTGCGAAAAGTCGTTTTTCAACACTAACACAAGTGCGAAAAGTGGTTTTTCAACACTATCACAAGTGCAAAAAGTGTTTTTTCCACACTAATACAAGTGCAAAAGTGGTTTTTCAACACTAACACAAGTGTGAAAAGTGGTTTTTCCACACTATCACAAGTGCAAAAAGTGTTTTTTCCACACTAATACAAGTGCAAAAGTGGTTTCCTGCACCAACACAAGTGCGAAAAGTGGTTTTTCAACACTAACACAAGTGCGAAAAGTGGTTTTTCAACACTAACACAAGTGTGAAAAGTGGTTTTTCAACACCATCACAAGTGCAAAAAGTGTTTTTTCCACACTAATACAAGTGCAAAAGTGGTTTCCTGCACCAACACAAGTGCGAAAAGTGGATTTTTCAACACTAACACAAGTGCGAAAAGTGGTTTTTCAACACTAACACAAGTGCGAAAAGTGGTTTTTCAACACTAACACAAGTGCAAAAAGTGTTTTTTCCACACTAATACAAGTGCAAAAGTGGTTTCCTGCACCAACACAAGTGCGAAAAGTGGTTTTTCAACATTATCACAAGTGCAAAAAGTGTTTTTTCCACACTAATACAAGTGCAAAAGTGGTTTCCTGCACCAACACAAGTGCGAAAAGTGGTTTTTCAACACTAACACAAGTGCGAAAAGTGGTTTTTCAACACTATCACAAGTGCAAAAAGTGTTTTTTCCACACTAATACAAGTGCAAAAGTGGTTTCCTGCACCAACACAAGTGCGAAAAGTGGTTTTTCAACACTAACACAAGTGCAAAAAGTGTTTTTTCCACACTAATACAAGTGCAAAAGTGGTTGCCTGCACCAACACAAGTGCGAAAAGTGGTTTTTCAACACTAACACAAGTGCGAAAAGTGGTTTTTCTACACTAACACAGGTGCGAAAAGTGGTTTTTCAACACTAACACAAGTGCGAACAGTGGTTTTTCCACACTAATACAAGTGCAAAAGTGGTTTCCTGCACCAACACAAGTGCGAAAAGTCGTTTTTCAACACTAACACAAGTGCGAAAAGTGGTTTTTCAACACTATCACAAGTGCAAAAAGTGTTTTTTCCACACTAATACAAGTGCAAAAGTGGTTTTTCAACACTAACACAAGTGTGAAAAGTGGTTTTTCCACACTATCACAAGTGCAAAAAGTGTTTTTTCCACACTAATACAAGTGCAAAAGTGGTTTCCTGCACCAACACAAGTGCGAAAAGTGGTTTTTCAACACTAACACAAGTGCGAAAAGTGGTTTTTCAACACTAACACAAGTGCGAAAAGTGGTTTTTCAACACCATCACAAGTGCAAAAAGTGTTTTTTCCACACTAATACAAGTGCAAAAGTGGTTTCCTGCACAAACACAAGTGCGAAAAGTGGTTTTTCAACACTAACACAAGTGCGAAAAGTGGTTTTTCAACACTAACACAAGTGCGAAAAGTGGTTTTTCAACACTAACACAAGTGCAAAAAGTGTTTTTTCCACACTAATACAAGTGCAAAAGTGGTTTCCTGCACCAACACAAGTGCGAAAAGTGGTTTTTCAACATTATCACAAGTGCAAAAAGTGTTTTTTCCACACTAATACAAGTGCAAAAGTGGTTTCCTGCACCAACACAAGTGCGAAAAGTAGTTTTTCAACACTAACACAAGTGCGAAAAGTGGTTTTTCAACACTATCACAAGTGCAAAAAGTGTTTTTTCCACACTAATACAAGTGCAAAAGTGGTTTCCTGCACCAACACAAGTGCGAAAAGTGGTTTTTCAACACTAACACAAGTGCAAAAAGTGGATTTTCAACACTAACACAAGTGCGAAAAGTGGTTTTTCAACACTATCACAAGTGCAACAAGTGTTTTTTCCACACTAATACAAGTGCAAAAGTGGTTTCCTGCACCAACACAAGTGCGAAAAGTCGTTTTTCAACACTAACACAAGTGCGAAAAGTGGTTTTTCAACACTATCACAAGTGCAAAAAGTGTTTTTTCCACACTAACACAAGTGCAAAAAGTGGTTTTTCCACACTAATACAAGTGCAAAAAGTGGTTTTTCAACACTATTACAAGTGCAAAAGTGGTTTCCTGCACCAACACAAGTGCGAAAAGTCGTTTTTCAACACTAACACAAGTGCGAAAAGTGTTTTTTCAACACTAACAAAAGTGCGAAAAGTGGTTTTTCAACACTAACACAAGTGCAAAAAGTGGATTTTCAACACTAACACAAGTGCGAAAAGTGGTTTTTCAACACTATCACAAGTGCAACAAGTGTTTTTTCCACACTAATACAAGTGCAAAAGTGGTTTCCTGCACCAACACAAGTGCGAAAAGTCGTTTTTCAACACTAACACAAGTGCGAAAAGTGGTTTTTCAACACTATCACAAGTGCAAAAAGTGTTTTTTCCACACTAACACAAGTGCAAAAAGTGGTTTTTCCACACTAATACAAGTGCAAAAAGTGGTTTTTCAACACTATCACAAGTGCAACAAGTGTTTTTTCCACACTAATACAAGTGCAAAAGTGGTTTCCTGCACCAACACAAGTGCGAAAAGTCGTTTTTCAACACTAACACAAGTGCGAAAAGTGTTTTTTCAACACTAACAAAAGTGCGAAAAGTGGTTTTTCAACACTAACACAAGTGCAAAAAGTGGTTTTTCCACACTAATACAAGTGCAAAAGTGGTTTCCTGCACCAACACAAGTGCGAAAAGTGGTTTTTCAACACGAACACAAGTGCGAAAAGTGGTTTTTCAACACTATCACAAGTGCAAAAAGTGTTTTTTCCACACTAATACAAGTGCAAAAGTGGTTCCCTGCACCAACACAAGTGCGAAAAGTGGTTTTTCAACACTAACACAAGTGCGAAAAGTGGTTTTTCAACACTATCACAACTGCAAAAAGTGTTTTTTCCACACTAATACAAGTGCAAAAGTGGTTTCCTGCACCAACACAAGTGCGAAAAGTGGTTTTTCAACACTAACACAAGTGCGAAAAGTGGTTTTTCAACACTAACACAAGTGCGAAAAGTGGTTTTTCAACACCATCACAAGTGCAAAAAGTGTTTTTTCCACACTAATACAAGTGCAAAAGTGGTTTCCTGCACCAACACAAGTGCGAAAAGTGGTTTTTCAACACTAACACAAGTGCGAAAAGTGGTTTTTCAACACTAACACAAGTGCGAAAAGTGGTTTTTCAACACTAACACAAGTGCAAAAAGTGTTTTTTCCACACTAATACAAGTGCAAAAGTGGTTTCCTGCACCAACACAAGTGCGAAAAGTGGTTTTTCAACATTATCACAAGTGCAAAAAGTGTTTTTTCCACACTAATACAAGTGCAAAAGTGGTTTCCTGCACCAACACAAGTGCGAAAAGTGGTTTTTCAACACTAACACAAGTTGCGAAAAGTGGTTGTTTCAACACTATCACAAGTGCAAAAAGTGTTTTTTCCACACTAATACAAGTGCAAAAGTGGTTTCCTGCACCAACACAAGTGCGAAAAGTGGTTTTTCAACACTAACACAAGTGCAAAAAGTGTTTTTTCCACACTAATACAAGTGCAAAAGTGGTTTCCTGCACAAACACAAGTGCGAAAAGTCGTTTTTCAACACTAACACAAGTGCGTAAAGTGGTTTTTCAACACTAACACAAGTGCGAAAAGTGGTTTTTCAACACTATCACAAGTGCAAAAAGTGTTTTTTCCACACTAATACAAGTGCAAAAGTGGTTTCCTGCACCAACACAAGTGCGAAAAGTGGTTTTTCAACACAAACACAAGTGCAAAAAGTGGATTTTCAACACTAACACAAGTGCGAAAAGTGGTTTTTCAACACTATCACAAGTGCAACAAGTGTTTTTTCCACACTAATACAAGTGCAAAAGTGGTTTCCTGCACCAACACAAGTGCGAAAAGTCGTTTTTCAACACTAACACAAGTGCGAAAAGTGGTTTTTCAACACTATCACAAGTGCAAAAAGTGTTTTTTCCACACTAATACAAGTGCAAAAGTGGTTTTTCAACACTAACGCAAGTGCAAAAAGTGGTTTTTCAACACTATTACAAGTGCAAAAAGTGTTTTTTTCCACACTAATACAAGTGCAAAAGTGGTTTCCTGCACCAACACAAGTGCGAAAAGTCGTTTTTCAACACTAACACAAGTGCGAAAAGTGGTTTTTCAACACTATCACAAGTGCAAAAGTGGTTTCCTGCACCAACACAAGTGCGAAAAGTGGTTTTTCAACACTAACACAAGTGCGAAAAGTGGTTATTCAACACTAACACAAGTGCAGAAAGTGTTTTTTCCACACTAATACAAGTGCAAAAGTGGTTGCCTGCACCAACACAAGTGCGAAAAGTGGTTTTTCAACACTAACACAAGTGCGAAAAGTGGTTTTTCTACACTAACACAGGTGCGAAAAGTGGTTTTTCAACACTAACACAAGTGCGAACAGTGGTTTTTCCACACTAATACAAGTGCAAAAGTGGTTTCCTGCACCAACACAAGTGCGAAAAGTCGTTTTTCAACACTAACACAAGTGCGAAAAGTGGTTTTTCAACACTATCACAAGTGCAAAAAGTGTTTTTTCCACACTAATACAAGTGCAAAAGTGGTTTTTCAACACTAACACAAGTGTGAAAAGTGGTTTTTCCACACTATCACAAGTGCAAAAAGTGTTTTTTCCACACTAATACAAGTGCAAAAGTGGTTTCCTGCACCAACACAAGTGCGAAAAGTGGTTTTTCAACACTAACACAAGTGCGAAAAGTGGTTTTTCAACACTAACACAAGTGTGAAAAGTGGTTTTTCAACACCATCACAAGTGCAAAAAGTGTTTTTTCCACACTAATACAAGTGCAAAAGTGGTTTCCTGCACCAACACAAGTGCGAAAAGTGGATTTTTCAACACTAACACAAGTGCGAAAAGTGGTTTTTCAACACTAACACAAGTGCGAAAAGTGGTTTTTCAACACTAACACAAGTGCAAAAAGTGTTTTTTCCACACTAATACAAGTGCAAAAGTGGTTTCCTGCACCAACACAAGTGCGAAAAGTGGTTTTTCAACATTATCACAAGTGCAAAAAGTGTTTTTTCCACACTAATACAAGTGCAAAAGTGGTTTCCTGCACCAACACAAGTGCGAAAAGTGGTTTTTCAACACTAACACAAGTGCGAAAAGTGGTTTTTCAACACTATCACAAGTGCAAAAAGTGTTTTTTCCACACTAATACAAGTGCAAAAGTGGTTTCCTGCACCAACACAAGTGCGAAAAGTGGTTTTTCAACACTAACACAAGTGCAAAAAGTGTTTTTTCCACACTAATACAAGTGCAAAAGTGGTTTCCTGCACCAACACAAGTGCGAAAAGTGGTTTTTCAACACTAACACAAGTGCGTAAAGTGGTTTTTCAACACTAACACAAGTGCGAAAAGTGGTTTTTCAACACTATCACAAGTGCAAAAAGTGTTTTTTCCACACTAATACAAGTGCAAAAGTGGTTTCCTGCACCAACACAAGTGCGAAAAGTGGTTTTTCAACACTAACACAAGTGCAAAAAGTGGATTTTCAACACTAACACAAGTGCGAAAAGTGGTTTTTCAACACTATCACAAGTGCAACAAGTGTTTTTTCCACACTAATACAAGTGCAAAAGTGGTTTCCTGCACCAACACAAGTGCGAAAAGTCGTTTTTCAACACTAACACAAGTGCGAAAAGTGGTTTTTCAACACTATCACAAGTGCAAAAAGTGTTTTTTCCACACTAATACAAGTGCAAAAGTGGTTTTTCAACACTAACACAAGTGCAAAAAGTGGTTTTTCAACACTATTACAAGTGCAAAAAGTGTTTTTTCCACACTAATACAAGTGCAAAAGTGGTTTCCTGCACCAACACAAGTGCGAAAAGTCGTTTTTCAACACTAACACAAGTGCGAAAAGTGGTTTTTCAACACTATCACAAGTGCAAAAGTGGTTTCCTGCACCAACACAAGTGCGAAAAGTGGTTTTTCAACACTAACACAAGTGCGAAAAGTGGTTATTCAACACTAACACAAGTGCAGAAAGTGTTTTTTCCACACTAATACAAGTGCAAAAGTGGTTGCCTGCACCAACACAAGTGCGAAAAGTCGTTTTTCAACACTAACACAAGTGCGAAAAGTGGTTTTTCTACACTAACACAGGTGCGAAAAGTGGTTTTTCAACACTAACACAAGTGCGAACAGTGGTTTTTCCACACTAATACAAGTGCAAAAGTGGTTTCCTGCACCAACACAAGTGCGAAAGTCGTTTTTCAACACTAACACAAGTGCGAAAAGTGGTTTTTCAACACTATCACAAGTGCAAAAAGTGTTTTTTCCACACTAATACAAGTGCAAAAGTGGTTTTTCAACACTAACACAAGTGTGAAAAGTGGTTTTTCCACACTATCACAAGTGCAAAAAGTGTTTTTTCCACACTAATACAAGTGCAAAAGTGGTTTGCTGCACCAACACAAGTGCGAAAAGTGGTTTTTCAACACTAACACAAGTGCGAAAAGTGGCTTTTCAACACTAACACAAGTGCGAAAAGTGGTTTTTCAACACTATGACAAGTGCAAAAAATGTTTTTTCCACACTAATACAAGTGCAAAAGTGGTTTCCTGCACCAACACAAGTGCGAAAAGTGGTTTTTTCAATACTAACACAAGTGCGAAAAGTGGTTTTTCAACAATAACACAAGTGCGAAAAGTGTTTTTTCCACATTAATACAAGTGCAAAAGTGGTTTCCTGCACCAACACAAGTGTGAAAAGTGGTTTTTCAACACTAACACAAGTGCGAAAAGTGGTTTTTCAACACTAACACAAGTGCAAAAAGTGGTTTTTTCAACACTAATACAAGTGCAAAAGTGGTTTCCTGCACCAACACAAGTGCGAAAAGTGGTTTTTCAACACTAACACAAGTGCAAAAAGTGTTTTTTCCACACTAATACAAGTGCAAAAGTGGTTTCCTGCACCAACACAAGTGCGAAAAGTGGTTTTTCAACACTAACACAAGTGCGTAAAGTGGTTTTTCAACACTAACACAAGTGCGAAAAGTGGTTTTTCAACACTATCACAAGTGCAAAAAGTGTTTTTTCCACACTAATACAAGTGCAAAAGTGGTTTCCTGCACCAACACAAGTGCGAAAAGTGGTTTTTCAACACAAACACAAGTGCAAAAAGTGGATTTTCAACACTAACACAAGTGCGAAAAGTGGTTTTTCAACACTATCACAAGTGCAACAAGTGTTTTTTCCACACTAATACAAGTGCAAAAGTGGTTTCCTGCACCAACACAAGTGCGAAAAGTCGTTTTTCAACACTAACACAAGTGCGAAAAGTGGTTTTTCAACACTATCACAAGTGCAAAAAGTGTTTTTTCCACACTAATACAAGTGCAAAAGTGGTTTTTCAACACTAACGCAAGTGCAAAAAGTGGTTTTTCAACACTATTACAAGTGCAAAAAGTGTTTTTTCCACACTAATACAAGTGCAAAAGTGGTTTCCTGCACCAACACAAGTGCGAAAAGTCGTTTTTCAACACTAACACAAGTGCGAAAAGTGGTTTTTCAACACTATCACAAGTGCAAAAGTGGTTTCCTGCACCAACACAAGTGCGAAAAGTGGTTTTTCAACACTAACACAAGTGCGAAAAGTGGTTATTCAACACTAACACAAGTGCAGAAAGTGTTTTTTCCACACTAATACAAGTGCAAAAGTGGTTTCCTGCACCAACACAAGTGCGAAAAGTCGTTTTTCAACACTAACACAAGTGCGAAAAGTGGTTTTTCCACACTAATACAAGTGCAAAAGTGGTTTCCTGCACCAACACAAGTGCGAAAAGTCGTTTTTCAACACTAACACAAGTGCGAACAGTGGTTTTTCCACACTAATACAAGTGCAAAAGTGGTTTCCTGCACCAACACAATTGCGAAAAGTCGTTTTTCAACACTAACACAAGTGCGAAAAGTGGTTTTTCAACACTATCACAAGTGCAAAAAGTGTTTTTTCCACACTAATACAAGTGCAAAAGTGGTTTTTCAACACTAACACAAGTGTGAAAAGTGGTTTTTCCACACTATCACAAGTGCAAAAAGTGTTTTTTCCACACTAATACAAGTGCAAAAGTGGTTTCCTGCACCAACACAAGTGCGAAAAGTGGTTTTTCAACACTAACACAAGTGCGAAAAGTGGTTTTTCAACACTAACACAAGTGCGAAAAGTGGTTTTTCAACACCATCACAAGTGCAAAAAGTGTTTTTTCCACACTAATACAAGTGCAAAAGTGGTTTCCTGCACCAACACAAGTGCGAAAAGTGGATTTTTCAACACTAACACAAGTGCGAAAAGTGGTTTTTCAACACTAACACAAGTGCGAAAAGTGGTTTTTCAACACTAACACAAGTGCAAAAAGTGTTTTTTCCACACTAATACAAGTGCAAAAGTGGTTTCCTGCACCAACACAAGTGCGAAAAGTGGTTTTTCAACATTATCACAAGTGCAAAAAGTGTTTTTTCCACACTAATACAAGTGCAAAAGTGGTTTCCTGCACCAACACAAGTGCGAAAAGTGGTTTTTCAACACTAACACAAGTGCGAAAAGTGGTTTTTCAACACTATCACAAGTGCAAAAAGTGTTTTTTCCACACTAATACAAGTGCAAAAGTGGTTTCCTGCACCAACACAAGTGCGAAAAGTGGTTTTTCAACACTAACACAAGTGCAAAAAGTGTTTTTTCCACACTAATACAAGTGCAAAAGTGGTTTCCTGCACCAACACAAGTGCGAAAAGTGGTTTTTCAACACTAACACAAGTGCGTAAAGTGGTTTTTCAACACTAACACAAGTGCGAAAAGTGGTTTTTCAACACTATCACAAGTGCAAAAAGTGTTTTTTCCACACTAATACAAGTGCAAAAGTGGTTTCCTGCACCAACACAAGTGCGAAAAGTGGTTTTTCAACACTAACACAAGTGCAAATAGTGGATTTTCAACACTAACACAAGTGCGAAAAGTGGTTTTTCAACACTATCACAAGTGCAACAAGTGTTTTTTCCACACTAATACAAGTGCAAAAGTGGTTTCCTGCACCAACACAAGTGCGAAAAGTCGTTTTTCAACACTAACACAAGTGCGAAAAGTGGTTTTTCAACACTATCACAAGTGCAAAAAGTGTTTTTTCCACACTAATACAAGTGCAAAAGTGGTTTTTCAACACTAACACAAGTGCAAAAAGTGGTTTTTCAACACTATTACAAGTGCAAAAAGTGTTTTTTCCACACTAATACAAGTGCAAAAGTGGTTTCCTGCACCAACACAAGTGCGAAAAGTCGTTTTTCAACACTAACACAAGTGCGAAAAGTGGTTTTTCAACACTATCACAAGTGCAAAAGTGGTTTCCTGCACCAACACAAGTGCGAAAAGTGGTTTTTCAACACTAACACAAGTGCGAAAAGTGGTTATTCAACACTAACACAAGTGCAGAAAGTGTTTTTTCCACACTAATACAAGTGCAAAAGTGGTTGCCTGCACCAACACAAGTGCGAAAAGTGGTTTTTCAACACTAACACAAGTGCGAAAAGTGGTTTTTCTACACTAACACAGGTGCGAAAAGTGGTTTTTCAACACTAACACAAGTGCGAACAGTGGTTTTTCCACACTAATACAAGTGCAAAAGTGGTTTCCTGCACCAACACAAGTGCGAAAAGTCGTTTTTCAACACTAACACAAGTGCGAAAAGTGGTTTTTCAACACTATCACAAGTGCAAAAAGTGTTTTTTCCACACTAATACAAGTGCAAAAGTGGTTTTTCAACACTAACACAAGTGTGAAAAGTGGTTTTTCCACACTATCACAAGTGCAAAAAGTGTTTTTTCCACACTAATACAAGTGCAAAAGTGGTTTGCTGCACCAACACAAGTGCGAAAAGTGGTTTTTCAACACTAACACAAGTGCGAAAAGTGGCTTTTCAACACTAACACAAGTGCGAAAAGTGGTTTTTCAACACTATGACAAGTGCAAAAAATGTTTTTTCCACACTAATACAAGTGCAAAAGTGGTTTCCTGCACCAACACAAGTGCGAAAAGTGGTTTTTCAATACTAACACAAGTGCGAAAAGTGGTTTTTCAACAATAACACAAGTGCGAAAAGTGTTTTTTCCACATTAATACAAGTGCAAAAGTGGTTTCCTGCACCAACACAAGTGTGAAAAGTGGTTTTTCAACACTAACACAAGTGCGAAAAGTGGTTTTTCAACACTAACACAAGTGCAAAAAGTGGTTTTTCAACACTAATACAAGTGCAAAAGTGGTTTCCTGCACCAACACAAGTGCGAAAAGTGGTTTTTCAACACTAACACAAGTGCAAAAAGTGGTTTTTCAACACTAACACAAGTGCGAAAAGTGGTTTTTCAACACTATCACAAGTGCAAAAAGTGTTTTTTCCACACTAATAAAAGTGCAAAAGTGGTTTCCCGCACCAACACAAGTGCGAAAAGTGGTTTTTCAACACTAACACAAGTGCAAAAAGTGTTTTTTCCACACTAATACAAGTGCAAAAGTGGTTTCCTGCACTAACACAAGTGCGAAAAGTGGTTTTTCAACACTAACACAAGTGCAAAAAGTGTATTTTCCACACTAATACAAGTACAAAAGTGGTTTCCTGCACCAACACAAGTGCGAAAAGTGGTTTTTCAACACTAACACAAGTGCCAAAAGTGGTTTTTCAACACTAACACAAGTGCGAAAAGTCGTTTTTCAACACTATCACAAGTGCAAAAAGTGGTTTTTCCACACTAAAAGAAGTGCAAAGGTGGTTTCCTGCACCAACACAAGTGCGGAAAGTGGTTTTTCAACACTAACACACGTGCGAAAAGTGGTTTTTTAACACTATCACAAGTGCAAAAGTGGTTTCCTGCACCAACACAAGTGCGAAAAGTGGTTTTTCAACACTAACACAAGTGCGAAAAGTGGTTATTCAACACTAACACAAGTGCAAAAAGTGTTTTTTCCACACTACTACAAGTGCAAAAGTGGTTTCCTGCACCAACACAAGTGCAAAAAGTGGTTTTTCAACACTAACACAAGTGCGAAAAGTGGTTTTTCTACACTAACACAGGTGCGAAAAGTGGTTTTCAACACTAACACAAGTGCGAACAGTGGTTTTTCCACACTAATACAAGTGCAAAAGTGGTTTTCAACACTAACACAAGTGCGAAAAGTCGTTTTTCAACACTAACACAAGTGCGAAAATTGGTTTTTCAACACTATCACAAGTGCAAAAGTGGTTTCCTGCACCAACACAAGTGCGAAAAGTGGTTTTTCAACACTAACACAAGTGCGAAAAGTGGTTATTCAACACTAACACAAGTGCAAAAAGTGTTTTTTCCACACTAATACAAGTGCAAAAGTGGTTTCCTGCACCAACACAAGTCCGAAAAGTGGTTTTTCAACACTAACACAAGTGCGAAAAGTGGTTTTTCTACACTAACACAGGTGTGAAAAGTGGTTTTTCAACACTAACACAAGTGCGAACAGTGGTTTTTCCACACTAATACAAGTGCAAAAGTGGTTTCCTGCACCAACACAAGTGCGAAAAGTCGTATTTCAACACTAACACAAGTGCGAAAAGTGGTTTTTCAACACTATCACAAGTGCAAAAAGTGTTTTTTCCACACTAATACAAGTGCAAAAGTGGTTTTTCAACACTAACACAAGTGCGAAAAGTGGTTTTTCAACACTATCACAAGTGCAAAAAGTGTTTTTTCCACACTAATACAAGTGCAAAAGTGGTTTCCTGCACCAACACAAGAGCGAAAAGTGGTTTTTCAACACTAACACAAGTGCGAAAAGTCGCTTTTCAACACTAACACAAGTGCGAAAAGTGGTTTTTCAACACTATCACAAGTGCAAAAATTGTTTTTTCCACACGAATAAAAGTGCAAAAGTGGTTTCCTGCACCAACACAAGTGCGAAAAGTGGTTTTTCAACACTAACACAAGTGCGAAAAGTGGTTTTTCAACACTATCACAAGTGCAAAAAGTGTTTTTTCCACACTAATACAAGTGCAAAAGTGGTTTCCTGCACCAACACAAGTGCGAAAAGTGGTTTTTCAACACTAACACAAGTGCAAAAAGTGTTTTTTCCACACTAATACAAGTGCAAAAGTGGTTTCCTGCACCAACACAAGTGCGAAAAGTGGTTTTTCAACACTAACACAAGTGCGTAAAGTGGTTTTTCAACACTAACACAAGTGCGAAAAGTGGTTTTTCAACACTATCACAAGTGCAAAAAGTGTTTTTTCCACACTAATACAAGTGCAAAAGTGGTTTCCTGCACCAACACAAGTGCGAAAAGTGGTTTTTCAACACAAACACAAGTGCAAAAAGTGGATTTTCAACACTAACACAAGTGCGAAAAGTGGTTTTTCAACACTATCACAAGTGCAACAAGTGTTTTTTCCACACTAATACAAGTGCAAAAGTGGTTTCCTGCACCAACACAAGTGCGAAAAGTCGTTTTTCAACACTAACACAAGTGCGAAAAGTGGTTTTTCAACACTATCACAAGTGCAAAAAGTGTTTTTTCCACACTAATACAAGTGCAAAAGTGGTTTTTCAACACTAACACAAGTGCAAAAAGTGGTTTTTCAACACTATTACAAGTGCAAAAAGTGTTTTTTCCACACTAATACAAGTGCAAAAGTGGTTTCCTGCACCAACACAAGTGCGAAAAGTCGTTTTTCAACACTAACACAAGTGCGAAAAGTGGTTTTTCAACACTATCACAAGTGCAAAAGTGGTTTCCTGCACCAACACAAGTGCGAAAAGTGGTTTTTCAACACTAACACAAGTGCGAAAAGTGGTTATTCAACACTAACACAAGTGCAGAAAGTGTTTTTTCCACACTAATACAAGTGCAAAAGTGGTTGCCTGCACCAACACAAGTGCGAAAAGTGGTTTTTCAACACTAACACAAGTGCGAAAAGTGGTTTTTCTACACTAACACAGGTGCGAAAAGTGGTTTTTCAACACTAACACAAGTGCGAACAGTGGTTTTTCCACACTAATACAAGTGCAAAAGTGGTTTCCTGCACCAACACAAGTGCGAAAAGTCGTTTTTCAACACTAACACAAGTGCGAAAAGTGGTTTTTCAACACTATCACAAGTGCAAAAAGTGTTTTTTCCACACTAATACAAGTGCAAAAGTGGTTTTTCAACACTAACACAAGTGTGAAAAGTGGTTTATCCACACTATCACAAGTGCAAAAAGTGTTTTTTCCACACTAATACAAGTGCAAAAGTGGTTTCCTGCACCAACACAAGTGCGAAAAGTGGTTTTTCAACACTAACACAAGTGCGAAAAGTGGTTTTTCAACACTAACACAAGTGCGAAAAGTGGTTTTTCAACACCATCACAAGTGCAAAAAGTGTTTTTTCCACACTAATACAAGTGCAAAAGTGGTTTCCTGCACCAACACAAGTGCGAAAAGTGGATTTTTCAACACTAACACAAGTGCGAAAAGTGGTTTTTCAACACTAACACAAGTGCGAAAAGTGGTTTTTCAACACTAACACAAGTGCAAAAAGTGTTTTTTCCACACTAATACAAGTGCAAAAGTGGTTTCCTGCACCAACACAAGTGCGAAAAGTGGTTTTTCAACATTATCACAAGTGCAAAAAGTGTTTTTTCCACACTAATACAAGTGCAAAAGTGGTTTCCTGCACCAACACAAGTGCGAAAAGTGGTTTTTCAACACTAACACAAGTGCGAAAAGTGGTTTTTCAACACTATCACAAGTGCAAAAAGTGTTTTTTCCACACTAATACAAGTGCAAAAGTGGTTTCCTGCACCAACACAAGTGCGAAAAGTGGTTTTTCAACACTAACACAAGTGCAAAAAGTGTTTTTTCCACACTAATACAAGTGCAAAAGTGGTTTCCTGCACCAACACAAGTGCGAAAAGTGGTTTTTCAACACTAACACAAGTGCGTAAAGTGGTTTTTCAACACTAACACAAGTGCGAAAAGTGGTTTTTCAACACTATCACAAGTGCAAAAAGTGTTTTTTCCACACTAATACAAGTGCAAAAGTGGTTTCCTGCACCAACACAATTGCGAAAAGTGGTTTTTCAACACTAACACAAGTGCAAAAAGTGGATTTTCAACACTAACACAAGTGCGAAAAGTGGTTTTTCAACACTATCACAAGTGCAACAAGTGTTTTTTCCACACTAATACAAGTGCAAAAGTGGTTTCCTGCACCAACACAAGTGCGAAAAGTCGTTTTTCAACACTAACACAAGTGCGAAAAGTGGTTTTTCAACACTATCACAAGTGCAAAAAGTGTTTTTTCCACACTAATACAAGTGCAAAAGTGGTTTTTCAACACTAACACAAGTGCAAAAAGTGGTTTTTCAACACTATTACAAGTGCAAAAAGTGTTTTTCCACACTAATACAAGTGCAAAAGTGGTTTCCTGCACCAACACAAGTGCGAAAAGTCGTTTTTCAACACTAACACAAGTGCGAAAAGTGGTTTTTCAACACTATCACAAGTGCAAAAGTGGTTTCCTGCACCAACACAAGTGCGAAAAGTGGTTTTTCAACACTAACACAAGTGCGAAAAGTGGTTATTCAACACTAACACAAGTGCAGAAAGTGTTTTTTCCACACTAATACAAGTGCAAAAGTGGTTGCCTGCACCAACACAAGTGCGAAAAGTGGTTTTTCAACACTAACACAAGTGCGAAAAGTGGTTTTTCTACACTAACACAGGTGCGAAAAGTGGTTTTTCAACACTAACACAAGTGCGAACAGTGGTTTTTCCACACTAATACAAGTGCAAAAGTGGTTTCCTGCACCAACACAAGTGCGAAAAGTCGTTTTTCAACACTAACACAAGTGCGAAAAGTGGTTTTTCAACACTATCACAAGTGCAAAAAGTGTTTTTTCCACACTAATACAAGTGCAAAAGTGGTTTTTCAACACTAACACAAGTGTGAAAAGTGGTTTTTCCACACTATCACAAGTGCAAAAAGTGTTTTTTCCACACTAATACAAGTGCAAAAGTGGTTTGCTGCACCAACACAAGTGCGAAAAGTGGTTTTTCAACACTAACACAAGTGCGAAAAGTGGCTTTTCAACACTAACACAAGTGCGAAAAGTGGTTTTTCAACACTATGACAAGTGCAAAAAATGTTTTTTCCACACTAATACAAGTGCAAAAGTGGTTTCCTGCACCAAGACAAGTGCGAAAAGTGGTTTTTCAATACTAACACAAGTGCGAAAAGTGGTTTTTCAACAATAACACAAGTGCGAAAAGTGTTTTTTCCACATTAATACAAGTGCAAAAGTGGTTTCCTGCACCAACACAAGTGTGAAAAGTGGTTTTTCAACACTAACACAAGTGCGAAAAGTGGTTTTTAAACACTAACACAAGTGCAAAAAGTGGTTTTTCAACACTAATACAAGTGCAAAAGTGGTTTCCTGCACCAACACAAGTGCGAAAAGTGGTTTTTCAACACTAACACAATTGCAAAAAGTGGTTTTTCAACACTAACACAAGTGCGAAAAGTGGTTTTTCAACACTATCACAAGTGCAAAAAGTGTTTTTTCCACACTAATAAAAGTGCAAAAGTGGTTTCCCGCACCAACACAAGTGTGAAAAGTGGTTTTTCAACACTAACACAAGTGCAAAAAGTGTTTTTTCCACACTAATACAAGTGCAAAAGTGGTTTCCTGCACTAACACAAGTGCGAAAAGTGGTTTTTCAACACTAACACAAGTGCAAAAAGTGTATTTTCCACACTAATACAAGTACAAAAGTGGTTTCCTGCACCAACACAAGTGCGAAAAGTGGTTTTTCAACACTAACACAAGTGCGAAAAGTGGTTTTTCAACACTAACACAAGTGCGAAAAGTGGTTATTCAACACTAACACAAGTGCAAAAAGTGTTTTTTCCACACTAATACAAGTGCAAAAGTGGTTTCCTGCACCAACACAAGTCCGAAAAGTGGTTTTTCAACACTAACACAAGTGCGAAAAGTGGTTTTTCTACACTAACACAGGTGTGAAAAGTGGTTTTTCAACACTAACACAAGTGCGAACAGTGGTTTTTCCACACTAATACAAGTGCAAAAGTGGTTTCCTGCACCAACACAAGTGCGAAAAGTCGTATTTCAACACTAACACAAGTGCGAAAAGTGGTTTTTCAACACTATCACAAGTGCAAAAAGTGTTTTTTCCACACTAATACAAGTGCAAAAGTGGTTTTTCAACACTAACACAAGTGCGAAAAGTGGTTTTTCAACACTATCACAAGTGCAAAAAGTGTTTTTTCCACACTAATACAAGTGCAAAAGTGGTTTCCTGCACCAACACAAGAGCGAAAAGTGGTTTTTCAACACTAACACAAGTGCGAAAAGTCGCTTTTCAACACTAACACAAGTGCGAAAAGTGGTTTTTCAACACTATCACAAGTGCAAAAATTGTTTTTTCCACACGAATAAAAGTGCAAAAGTGGTTTCCTGCACCAACACAAGTGCGAAAAGTGGTTTTTCAACACTAACACAAGTGCGAAAAGTGGTTTTTCAACACTATCACAAGTGCAAAAAGTGTTTTTTCCACACTAATACAAGTGCAAAAGTGGTTTCCTGCACCAACACAAGTGCGAAAAGTGGTTTTTCAACACTAACACAAGTGCAAAAAGTGTTTTTTCCACACTAATACAAGTGCAAAAGTGGTTTCCTGCACCAACACAAGTGCGAAAAGTGGTTTTTCAACACTAACACAAGTGCGTAAAGTGGTTTTTCAACACTAACACAAGTGCGAAAAGTGGTTTTTCAACACTATCACAAGTGCAAAAAGTGTTTTTTCCACACTAATACAAGTGCAAAAGTGGTTTCCTGCACCAACACAAGTGCGAAAAGTGGTTTTTCAACACAAACACAAGTGCAAAAAGTGGATTTTCAACACTAACACAAGTGCGAAAAGTGGTTTTTCAACACTATCACAAGTGCAACAAGTGTTTTTTCCACACTAATACAAGTGCAAAAGTGGTTTCCTGCACCAACACAAGTGCGAAAAGTCGTTTTTCAACACTAACACAAGTGCGAAAAGTGGTTTTTCAACACTATCACAAGTGCAAAAAGTGTTTTTTCCACACTAATACAAGTGCAAAAGTGGTTTTTCAACACTAACACAAGTGCAAAAAGTGGTTTTTCAACACTATTACAAGTGCAAAAAGTGTTTTTTCCACACTAATACAAGTGCAAAAGTGGTTTCCTGCACCAACACAAGTGCGAAAAGTCGTTTTTCAACACTAACACAAGTGCGAAAAGTGGTTTTTCAACACTATCACAAGTGCAAAAGTGGTTTCCTGCACCAACACAAGTGCGAAAAGTGTTTTTTCAACACTAACACAAGTGCGAAAAGTGGTTATTCAACACTAACACAAGTGCAGAAAGTGTTTTTTCCACACTAATACAAGTGCAAAAGTGGTTGCCTGCACCAACACAAGTGCGAAAAGTGGTTTTTCAACACTAACACAAGTGCGAAAAGTGGTTTTTCTACACTAACACAGGTGCGAAAAGTGGTTTTTCAACACTAACACAAGTGCGAACAGTGGTTTTTCCACACTAATACAAGTGCAAAAGTGGTTTCCTGCACCAACACAAGTGCGAAAAGTCGTTTTTCAACACTAACACAAGTGCGAAAAGTGGTTTTTCAACACTATCACAAGTGCAAAAAGTGTTTTTTCCACACTAATACAAGTGCAAAAGTGGTTTTTCAACACTAACACAAGTGTGAAAAGTGGTTTATCCACACTATCACAAGTGCAAAAAGTGTTTTTTCCACACTAATACAAGTGCAAAAGTGGTTTCCTGCACCAACACAAGTGCGAAAAGTGGTTTTTCAACACTAACACAAGTGCGAAAAGTGGTTTTTCAACACTAACACAAGTGCGAAAAGTGGTTTTTCAACACCATCACAAGTGCAAAAAGTGTTTTTTCCACACTAATACAAGTGCAAAAGTGGTTTCCTGCACCAACACAAGTGCGAAAAGTGGATTTTTCAACACTAACACAAGTGCGAAAAGTGGTTTTTCAACACTAACACAAGTGCGAAAAGTGGTTTTTCAACACTAACACAAGTGCAAAAAGTGTTTTTTCCACACTAATACAAGTGCAAAAGTGGTTTCCTGCACCAACACAAGTGCGAAAAGTGGTTTTTCAACATTATCACAAGTGCAAAAAGTGTTTTTTCCACACTAATACAAGTGCAAAAGTGGTTTCCTGCACCAACACAAGTGCGAAAAGTGGTTTTTCAACACTAACACAAGTGCGAAAAGTGGTTTTTCAACACTATCACAAGTGCAAAAAGTGTTTTTTCCACACTAATACAAGTGCAAAAGTGGTTTCCTGCACCAACACAAGTGCGAAAAGTGGTTTTTCAACACTAACACAAGTGCAAAAAGTGTTTTTTCCACACTAATACAAGTGCAAAAGTGGTTTCCTGCACCAACACAAGTGCGAAAAGTGGTTTTTCAACACTAACACAAGTGCGTAAAGTGGTTTTTCAACACTAACACAAGTGCGAAAAGTGGTTTTTCAACACTATCACAAGTGCAAAAAGTGTTTTTTCCACACTAATACAAGTGCAAAAGTGGTTTCCTGCACCAACACAAGTGCGAAAAGTGGTTTTTCAACACTAACACAAGTGCAAAAAGTGGATTTTCAACACTAACACAAGTGCGAAAAGTGGTTTTTCAACACTATCACAAGTGCAACAAGTGTTTTTTCCACACTAATACAAGTGCAAAAGTGGTTTCCTGCACCAACACAAGTGCGAAAAGTCGTTTTTCAACACTAACACAAGTGCGAAAAGTGGTTTTTCAACACTATCACAAGTGCAAAAAGTGTTTTTTCCACACTAATACAAGTGCAAAAGTGGTTTTTCAACACTAACACAAGTGCAAAAAGTGGTTTTTCAACACTATTACAAGTGCAAAAAGTGTTTTTCCACACTAATACAAGTGCAAAAGTGGTTTCCTGCACCAACACAAGTGCGAAAAGTCGTTTTTCAACACTAACACAAGTGCGAAAAGTGGTTTTTCAACACTATCACAAGTGCAAAAGTGGTTTCCTGCACCAACACAAGTGCGAAAAGTGGTTTTTCAACACTAACACAAGTGCGAAAAGTGGTTATTCAACACTAACACAAGTGCAGAAAGTGTTTTTTCCACACTAATACAAGTGCAAAAGTGGTTGCCTGCACCAACACAAGTGCGAAAAGTGGTTTTTCAACACTAACACAAGTGCGAAAAGTGGTTTTTCTACACTAACACAGGTGCGAAAAGTGGTTTTTCAACACTAACACAAGTGCGAACAGTGGTTTTTCCACACTAATACAAGTGCAAAAGTGGTTTCCTGCACCAACACAAGTGCGAAAAGTCGTTTTTCAACACTAACACAAGTGCGAAAAGTGGTTTTTCAACACTATCACAAGTGCAAAAAGTGTTTTTTCCACACTAATACAAGTGCAAAAGTGGTTTTTCAACACTAACACAAGTGTGAAAAGTGGTTTTTCCACACTATCACAAGTGCAAAAAGTGTTTTTTCCACACTAATACAAGTGCAAAAGTGGTTTGCTGCACCAACACAAGTGCGAAAAGTGGTTTTTCAACACTAACACAAGTGCGAAAAGTGGCTTTTCAACACTAACACAAGTGCGAAAAGTGGTTTTTCAACACTATGACAAGTGCAAAAAATGTTTTTTCCACACTAATACAAGTGCAAAAGTGGTTTCCTGCACCAAGACAAGTGCGAAAAGTGGTTTTTCAATACTAACACAAGTGCGAAAAGTGGTTTTTCAACAATAACACAAGTGCGAAAAGTGTTTTTTCCACATTAATACAAGTGCAAAAGTGGTTTCCTGCACCAACACAAGTGTGAAAAGTGGTTTTTCAACACTAACACAAGTGCGAAAAGTGGTTTTTCAACACTAACACAAGTGCAAAAAGTGGTTTTTCAACACTAATACAAGTGCAAAAGTGGTTTCCTGCACCAACACAAGTGCGAAAAGTGGTTTTTCAACACTAACACAAGTGCAAAAAGTGGTTTTTCAACACTAACACAAGTGCGAAAAGTGGTTTTTCAACACTATCACAAGTGCAAAAAGTGTTTTTTCCACACTAATAAAAGTGCAAAAGTGGTTTCCCGCACCAACACAAGTGTGAAAAGTGGTTTTTCAACACTAACACAAGTGCAAAAAGTGTTTTTTCCACACTAATACAAGTGCAAAAGTGGTTTCCTGCACTAACACAAGTGCGAAAAGTGGTTTTTCAACACTAACACAAGTGCAAAAAGTGTATTTTCCACACTAATACAAGTACAAAAGTGGTTTCCTGCACCAACACAAGTGCGAAAAGTGGTTTTTCAACACTAACACAAGTGCGAAAAGTGGTTTTTCAACACTAACACAAGTGCGAAAAGTGGTTATTCAACACTAACACAAGTGCAAAAAGTGTTTTTTCCACACTAATACAAGTGCAAAAGTGGTTTCCTGCACCAACACAAGTCCGAAAAGTGGTTTTTCAACACTAACACAA
The DNA here is from genome assembly GCF_964187855.1 of Myxine glutinosa. Lineage (NCBI taxonomy): Eukaryota > Metazoa > Chordata > Myxini > Myxiniformes > Myxinidae > Myxine > Myxine glutinosa. The sequence goes on along the minus strand of NW_027618921.1, from coordinate 26,547 downwards.
GTGCGAAAAGTGGTTTTTCTACACTAACACAGGTGTGAAAAGTGGTTTTTCAACACTAACACAAGTGCGAACAGTGGTTTTTCCACACTAATACAAGTGCAAAAGTGGTTTCCTGCACCAACACAAGTGCGAAAAGTCGTATTTCAACACTAACACAAGTGCGAAAAGTGGTTTTTCAACACTATCACAAGTGCAAAAAGTGTTTTTTCCACACTAATACAAGTGCAAAAGTGGTTTTTCAACACTAACACAAGTGCGAAAAGTGGTTTTTCAACACTATCACAAGTGCAAAAAGTGTTTTTTCCACACTAATACAAGTGCAAAAGTGGTTTCCTGCACCAACACAAGAGCGAAAAGTGGTTTTTCAACACTAACACAAGTGCGAAAAGTCGCTTTTCAACACTAACACAAGTGCGAAAAGTGGTTTTTCAACACTATCACAAGTGCAAAAATTGTTTTTTCCACACGAATAAAAGTGCAAAAGTGGTTTCCTGCACCAACACAAGTGCGAAAAGTGGTTTTTCAACACTAACACAAGTGCGAAAAGTGGTTTTTCAACACTATCACAAGTGCAAAAAGTGTTTTTTCCACACTAATACAAGTGCAAAAGTGGTTTCCTGCACCAACACAAGTGCGAAAAGTGGTTTTTCAACACTAACACAAGTGCAAAAAGTGTTTTTTCCACACTAATACAAGTGCAAAAGTGGTTTCCTGCACCAACACAAGTGCGAAAAGTGGTTTTTCAACACTAACACAAGTGCGTAAAGTGGTTTTTCAACACTAACACAAGTGCGAAAAGTGGTTTTTCAACACTATCACAAGTGCAAAAAGTGTTTTTTCCACACTAATACAAGTGCAAAAGTGGTTTCCTGCACCAACACAAGTGCGAAAAGTGGTTTTTCAACACAAACACAAGTGCAAAAAGTGGATTTTCAACACTAACACAAGTGCGAAAAGTGGTTTTTCAACACTATCACAAGTGCAACAAGTGTTTTTTCCACACTAATACAAGTGCAAAAGTGGTTTCCTGCACCAACACAAGTGCGAAAAGTCGTTTTTCAACACTAACACAAGTGCGAAAAGTGGTTTTTCAACACTATCACAAGTGCAAAAAGTGTTTTTTCCACACTAATACAAGTGCAAAAGTGGTTTTTCAACACTAACACAAGTGCAAAAAGTGGTTTTTCAACACTATTACAAGTGCAAAAAGTGTTTTTTCCACACTAATACAAGTGCAAAAGTGGTTTCCTGCACCAACACAAGTGCGAAAAGTCGTTTTTCAACACTAACACAAGTGCGAAAAGTGGTTTTTCAACACTATCACAAGTGCAAAAGTGGTTTCCTGCACCAACACAAGTGCGAAAAGTGGTTTTTCAACACTAACACAAGTGCGAAAAGTGGTTATTCAACACTAACACAAGTGCAGAAAGTGTTTTTTCCACACTAATACAAGTGCAAAAGTGGTTGCCTGCACCAACACAAGTGCGAAAAGTGGTTTTTCAACACTAACACAAGTGCGAAAAGTGGTTTTTCTACACTAACACAGGTGCGAAAAGTGGTTTTTCAACACTAACACAAGTGCGAACAGTGGTTTTTCCACACTAATACAAGTGCAAAAGTGGTTTCCTGCACCAACACAAGTGCGAAAAGTCGTTTTTCAACACTAACACAAGTGCGAAAAGTGGTTTTTCAACACTATCACAAGTGCAAAAAGTGTTTTTTCCACACTAATACAAGTGCAAAAGTGGTTTTTCAACACTAACACAAGTGTGAAAAGTGGTTTTTCCACACTATCACAAGTGCAAAAAGTGTTTTTTTCCACACTAATACAAGTGCAAAAGTGGTTTCCTGCACCAACACAAGTGCGAAAAGTGGTTTTTCAACACTAACACAAGTGCGAAAAGTGGTTTTTCAACACTAACACAAGTGCGAAAAGTGGTTTTTCAACACCATCACAAGTGCAAAAAGTGTTTTTTCCACACTAATACAAGTGCAAAAGTGGTTTCCTGCACCAACACAAGTGCGAAAAGTGGATTTTTCAACACTAACACAAGTGCGAAAAGTGGTTTTTCAACACTAACACAAGTGCGAAAAGTGGTTTTTCAACACTAACACAAGTGCAAAAAGTGTTTTTTCCACACTAATACAAGTGCAAAAGTGGTTTCCTGCACCAACACAAGTGCGAAAAGTGGTTTTTCAACATTATCACAAGTGCAAAAAGTGTTTTTTCCACACTAATACAAGTGCAAAAGTGGTTTCCTGCACCAACACAAGTGCGAAAAGTGGTTTTTCAACACTAACACAAGTGCGAAAAGTGGTTTTTCAACACTATCACAAGTGCAAAAAGTGTTTTTTCCACACTAATACAAGTGCAAAAGTGGTTTCCTGCACCAACACAAGTGCGAAAAGTGGTTTTTCAACACTAACACAAGTGCAAAAAGTGTTTTTTCCACACTAATACAAGTGCAAAAGTGGTTTCCTGCACCAACACAAGTGCGAAAAGTGGTTTTTCAACACTAACACAAGTGCGTAAAGTGGTTTTTCAACACTAACACAAGTGCGAAAAGTGGTTTTTCAACACTATCACAAGTGCAAAAAGTGTTTTTTCCACACTAATACAAGTGCAAAAGTGGTTTCCTGCACCAACACAAGTGCGAAAAGTGGTTTTTCAACACAAACACAAGTGCAAAAAGTGGATTTTCAACACTAACACAAGTGCGAAAAGTGGTTTTTCAACACTATCACAAGTGCAACAAGTGTTTTTTCCACACTAATACAAGTGCAAAAGTGGTTTCCTGCACCAACACAAGTGCGAAAAGTCGTTTTTCAACACTAACACAAGTGCGAAAAGTGGTTTTTCAACACTATCACAAGTGCAAAAAGTGTTTTTTCCACACTAATACAAGTGCAAAAGTGGTTTTTCAACACTAACACAAGTGCAAAAAGTGGTTTTTCAACACTATTACAAGTGCAAAAAGTGTTTTTTCCACACTAATACAAGTGCAAAAGTGGTTTCCTGCACCAACACAAGTGCGAAAAGTCGTTTTTCAACACTAACACAAGTGCGAAAAGTGGTTTTTCAACACTATCACAAGTGCAAAAGTGGTTTCCTGCACCAACACAAGTGCGAAAAGTGGTTTTTCAACACTAACACAAGTGCGAAAAGTGGTTATTCAACACTAACACAAGTGCAGAAAGTGTTTTTTCCACACTAATACAAGTGCAAAAGTGGTTGCCTGCACCAACACAAGTGCGAAAAGTGGTTTTTCAACACTAACACAAGTGCGAAAAGTGGTTTTTCTACACTAACACAGGTGCGAAAAGTGGTTTTTCAACACTAACACAAGTGCGAACAGTGGTTTTTCCACACTAATACAAGTGCAAAAGTGGTTTCCTGCACCAACACAAGTGCGAAAAGTCGTTTTTCAACACTAACACAAGTGCGAAAAGTGGTTTTTCAACACTATCACAAGTGCAAAAAGTGTTTTTTCCACACTAATACAAGTGCAAAAGTGGTTTTTCAACACTAACACAAGTGTGAAAAGTGGTTTATCCACACTATCACAAGTGCAAAAAGTGTTTTTTCCACACTAATACAAGTGCAAAAGTGGTTTCCTGCACCAACACAAGTGCGAAAAGTGGTTTTTCAACACTAACACAAGTGCGAAAAGTGGTTTTTCAACACTAACACAAGTGCGAAAAGTGGTTTTTCAACACCATCACAAGTGCAAAAAGTGTTTTTTCCACACTAATACAAGTGCAAAAGTGGTTTCCTGCACCAACACAAGTGCGAAAAGTGGATTTTTCAACACTAACACAAGTGCGAAAAGTGGTTTTTCAACACTAACACAAGTGCGAAAAGTGGTTTTTCAACACTAACACAAGTGCAAAAAGTGTTTTTTCCACACTAATACAAGTGCAAAAGTGGTTTCCTGCACCAACACAAGTGCGAAAAGTGGTTTTTCAACATTATCACAAGTGCAAAAAGTGTTTTTTCCACACTAATACAAGTGCAAAAGTGGTTTCCTGCACCAACACAAGTGCGAAAAGTGGTTTTTCAACACTAACACAAGTGCGAAAAGTGGTTTTTCAACACTATCACAAGTGCAAAAAGTGTTTTTTCCACACTAATACAAGTGCAAAAGTGGTTTCCTGCACCAACACAAGTGCGAAAAGTGGTTTTTCAACACTAACACAAGTGCAAAAAGTGTTTTTTCCACACTAATACAAGTGCAAAAGTGGTTTCCTGCACCAACACAAGTGCGAAAAGTGGTTTTTCAACACTAACACAAGTGCGTAAAGTGGTTTTTCAACACTAACACAAGTGCGAAAAGTGGTTTTTCAACACTATCACAAGTGCAAAAAGTGTTTTTTCCACACTAATACAAGTGCAAAAGTGGTTTCCTGCACCAACACAAGTGCGAAAAGTGGTTTTTCAACACTAACACAAGTGCAAAAAGTGGATTTTCAACACTAACACAAGTGCGAAAAGTGGTTTTTCAACACTATCACAAGTGCAACAAGTGTTTTTTCCACACTAATACAAGTGCAAAAGTGGTTTCCTGCACCAACACAAGTGCGAAAAGTCGTTTTTCAACACTAACACAAGTGCGAAAAGTGGTTTTTCAACACTATCACAAGTGCAAAAAGTGTTTTTTCCACACTAATACAAGTGCAAAAGTGGTTTTTCAACACTAACACAAGTGCAAAAAGTGGTTTTTCAACACTATTACAAGTGCAAAAAGTGTTTTTCCACACTAATACAAGTGCAAAAGTGGTTTCCTGCACCAACACAAGTGCGAAAAGTCGTTTTTCAACACTAACACAAGTGCGAAAAGTGGTTTTTCAACACTATCACAAGTGCAAAAGTGGTTTCCTGCACCAACACAAGTGCGAAAAGTGGTTTTTCAACACTAACACAAGTGCGAAAAGTGGTTATTCAACACTAACACAAGTGCAGAAAGTGTTTTTTCCACACTAATACAAGTGCAAAAGTGGTTGCCTGCACCAACACAAGTGCGAAAAGTGGTTTTTCAACACTAACACAAGTGCGAAAAGTGGTTTTTCTACACTAACACAGGTGCGAAAAGTGGTTTTTCAACACTAACACAAGTGCGAACAGTGGTTTTTCCACACTAATACAAGTGCAAAAGTGGTTTCCTGCACCAACACAAGTGCGAAAAGTCGTTTTTCAACACTAACACAAGTGCGAAAAGTGGTTTTTCAACACTATCACAAGTGCAAAAAGTGTTTTTTCCACACTAATACAAGTGCAAAAGTGGTTTTTCAACACTAACACAAGTGTGAAAAGTGGTTTTTCCACACTATCACAAGTGCAAAAAGTGTTTTTTCCACACTAATACAAGTGCAAAAGTGGTTTGCTGCACCAACACAAGTGCGAAAAGTGGTTTTTCAACACTAACACAAGTGCGAAAAGTGGCTTTTCAACACTAACACAAGTGCGAAAAGTGGTTTTTCAACACTATGACAAGTGCAAAAAATGTTTTTTCCACACTAATACAAGTGCAAAAGTGGTTTCCTGCACCAAGACAAGTGCGAAAAGTGGTTTTTCAATACTAACACAAGTGCGAAAAGTGGTTTTTCAACAATAACACAAGTGCGAAAAGTGTTTTTTCCACATTAATACAAGTGCAAAAGTGGTTTCCTGCACCAACACAAGTGTGAAAAGTGGTTTTTCAACACTAACACAAGTGCGAAAAGTGGTTTTTCAACACTAACACAAGTGCAAAAAGTGGTTTTTCAACACTAATACAAGTGCAAAAGTGGTTTCCTGCACCAACACAAGTGCGAAAAGTGGTTTTTCAACACTAACACAAGTGCAAAAAGTGGTTTTTCAACACTAACACAAGTGCGAAAAGTGGTTTTTCAACACTATCACAAGTGCAAAAAGTGTTTTTTCCACACTAATAAAAGTGCAAAAGTGGTTTCCCGCACCAACACAAGTGTGAAAAGTGGTTTTTCAACACTAACACAAGTGCAAAAAGTGTTTTTTCCACACTAATACAAGTGCAAAAGTGGTTTCCTGCACTAACACAAGTGCGAAAAGTGGTTTTTCAACACTAACACAAGTGCAAAAAGTGTATTTTCCACACTAATACAAGTACAAAAGTGGTTTCCTGCACCAACACAAGTGCGAAAAGTGGTTTTTCAACACTAACACAAGTGCGAAAAGTGGTTTTTCAACACTAACACAAGTGCGAAAAGTGGTTATTCAACACTAACACAAGTGCAAAAAGTGTTTTTTCCACACTAATACAAGTGCAAAAGTGGTTTCCTGCACCAACACAAGTCCGAAAAGTGGTTTTTCAACACTAACACAAGTGCGAAAAGTGGTTTTTCTACACTAACACAGGTGTGAAAAGTGGTTTTTCAACACTAACACAAGTGCGAACAGTGGTTTTTCCACACTAATACAAGTGCAAAAGTGGTTTCCTGCACCAACACAAGTGCGAAAAGTCGTATTTCAACACTAACACAAGTGCGAAAAGTGGTTTTTCAACACTATCACAAGTGCAAAAAGTGTTTTTTCCACACTAATACAAGTGCAAAAGTGGTTTTTCAACACTAACACAAGTGCGAAAAGTGGTTTTTCAACACTATCACAAGTGCAAAAAGTGTTTTTTCCACACTAATACAAGTGCAAAAGTGGTTTCCTGCACCAACACAAGAGCGAAAAGTGGTTTTTCAACACTAACACAAGTGCGAAAAGTCGCTTTTCAACACTAACACAAGTGCGAAAAGTGGTTTTTCAACACTATCACAAGTGCAAAAATTGTTTTTTCCACACGAATAAAAGTGCAAAAGTGGTTTCCTGCACCAACACAAGTGCGAAAAGTGGTTTTTCAACACTAACACAAGTGCGAAAAGTGGTTTTTCAACACTATCACAAGTGCAAAAAGTGTTTTTTCCACACTAATACAAGTGCAAAAGTGGTTTCCTGCACCAACACAAGTGCGAAAAGTGGTTTTTCAACACTAACACAAGTGCAAAAAGTGTTTTTTCCACACTAATACAAGTGCAAAAGTGGTTTCCTGCACCAACACAAGTGCGAAAAGTGGTTTTTCAACACTAACACAAGTGCGTAAAGTGGTTTTTCAACACTAACACAAGTGCGAAAAGTGGTTTTTCAACACTATCACAAGTGCAAAAAGTGTTTTTTCCACACTAATACAAGTGCAAAAGTGGTTTCCTGCACCAACACAAGTGCGAAAAGTGGTTTTTCAACACAAACACAAGTGCAAAAAGTGGATTTTCAACACTAACACAAGTGCGAAAAGTGGTTTTTCAACACTATCACAAGTGCAACAAGTGTTTTTTCCACACTAATACAAGTGCAAAAGTGGTTTCCTGCACCAACACAAGTGCGAAAAGTCGTTTTTCAACACTAACACAAGTGCGAAAAGTGGTTTTTCAACACTATCACAAGTGCAAAAAGTGTTTTTTCCACACTAATACAAGTGCAAAAGTGGTTTTTCAACACTAACACAAGTGCAAAAAGTGGTTTTTCAACACTATTACAAGTGCAAAAAGTGTTTTTTCCACACTAATACAAGTGCAAAAGTGGTTTCCTGCACCAACACAAGTGCGAAAAGTCGTTTTTCAACACTAACACAAGTGCGAAAAGTGGTTTTTCAACACTATCACAAGTGCAAAAGTGGTTTCCTGCACCAACACAAGTGCGAAAAGTGGTTTTTCAACACTAACACAAGTGCGAAAAGTGGTTATTCAACACTAACACAAGTGCAGAAAGTGTTTTTTCCACACTAATACAAGTGCAAAAGTGGTTGCCTGCACCAACACAAGTGCGAAAAGTGGTTTTTCAACACTAACACAAGTGCGAAAAGTGGTTTTTCTACACTAACACAGGTGCGAAAAGTGGTTTTTCAACACTAACACAAGTGCGAACAGTGGTTTTTCCACACTAATACAAGTGCAAAAGTGGTTTCCTGCACCAACACAAGTGCGAAAAGTCGTTTTTCAACACTAACACAAGTGCGAAAAGTGGTTTTTCAACACTATCACAAGTGCAAAAAGTGTTTTTTCCACACTAATACAAGTGCAAAAGTGGTTTTTCAACACTAACACAAGTGTGAAAAGTGGTTTTTCCACACTATCACAAGTGCAAAAAGTGTTTTTTCCACACTAATACAAGTGCAAAAGTGGTTTCCTGCACCAACACAAGTGCGAAAAGTGGTTTTTCAACACTAACACAAGTGCGAAAAGTGGTTTTTCAACACTAACACAAGTGCGAAAAGTGGTTTTTCAACACCATCACAAGTGCAAAAAGTGTTTTTTCCACACTAATACAAGTGCAAAAGTGGTTTCCCTGCACCAACACAAGTGCGAAAAGTGGATTTTTCACACACTAACACAAGTGCGAAAAGTGGTTTTCAACACTAACACAAGTGCGAAAAGTGGTTTTTCAACACTAACACAAGTGCAAAAAGTGTTTTTTCCACACTAATACAAGTGCAAAAGTGGTTTCCTGCACCAACACAAGTGCGAAAAGTGCGAGTTTTCAACATTATCACAAGTGCAAAAAGTGTTTTTTCCACACTAATACAAGTGCAAAAGTGGTTTCCTGCACCAACACAAGTGCGAAAAGTGGTTTTTCAACACTAACACAAGTGCGAAAAGTGGTTTTTCAACACTATCACAAGTGCAAAAAGTGTTTTTTCCACACTAATACAAGTGCAAAAGTGGTTTCCTGCACCAACACAAGTGCGAAAAGTGGTTTTTCAACACTAACACAAGTGCAAAAAGTGTTTTTTCCACACTAATACAAGTGCAAAAGTGGTTTCCTGCACCAACACAAGTGCGAAAAGTGGTTTTTCAACACTAACACAAGTGCGTAAAGTGGTTTTTCAACACTAACACAAGTGCGAAAAGTGGTTTTTCAACACTATCACAAGTGCAAAAAGTGTTTTTTCCACACTAATACAAGTGCAAAAGTGGTTTCCTGCACAACACAAGTGCGAAAAGTGGTTTTTCAACACTAACACAAGTGCAAAAAGTGGATTTTTCAACACTAACACAAGTGCGAAAAGTGGTTTTTTCAACACTATCACAAGTGCAACAAGTGTTTTTTCCACACTAATACAAGTGCAAAAGTGGTTTCCTGCACCAACACAAGTGCAAAAAGTCGTTTTTCAACACTAACACAAGTGCGAAAAGTGGTTTTTCAACACTATCACAAGTGCAAAAAGTGTTTTTTCCACACTAATACAAGTGCAAAAGTGGTTTTTCAACACTAACACAAGTGCAAAAAGTGGTTTTTCAACACTATTACAAGTGCAAAAAGTGTTTTTCCACACTAATACAAGTGCAAAAGTGGTTTCCTGCACCAACACAAGTGCGAAAAGTCGTTTTTCAACACTAACACAAGTGCGAAAAGTGGTTTTTCAACACTATCACAAGTGCAAAAGTGGTTTCCTGCACCAACACAAGTGCGAAAAGTGGTTTTTCAACACTAACACAAGTGCGAAAAGTGGTTATTCAACACTAACACAAGTGCAGAAAGTGTTTTTTCCACACTAATACAAGTGCAAAAGTGGTTGCCTGCACCAACACAAGTGCGAAAAGTGGTTTTTCAACACTAACACAAGTGCGAAAAGTGGTTTTTCTACACTAACACAGGTGCGAAAAGTGGTTTTTCAACACTAACACAAGTGCGAACAGTGGTTTTTCCACACTAATACAAGTGCAAAAGTGGTTTCCTGCACCAACACAAGTGCGAAAAGTCGTTTTTCAACACTAACACAAGTGCGAAAAGTGGTTTTTCAACACTATCACAAGTGTGAAAAGTGGTTTTTCCACACTATCACAAGTGCAAAAAGTGTTTTTTCCACACTAATACAAGTGCAAAAGTGGTTTGCTGCACCAACACAAGTGCGAAAAGTGGTTTTTCAACACTAACACAAGTGCGAAAAGTGGCTTTTCAACACTAACACAAGTGCGAAAAGTGGTTTTTCAACACTATGACAAGTGCAAAAAATGTTTTTTCCACACTAATACAAGTGCAAAAGTGGTTTCCTGCACCAAGACAAGTGCGAAAAGTGGTTTTTCAATACTAACACAAGTGCGAAAAGTGGTTTTTCAACAATAACACAAGTGCGAAAAGTGTTTTTTCCACATTAATACAAGTGCAAAAGTGGTTTCCTGCACCAACACAAGTGTGAAAAGTGGTTTTTCAACACTAACACAAGTGCGAAAAGTGGTTTTTCAACACTAACACAAGTGCAAAAAGTGGTTTTTCAACACTAATACAAGTGCAAAAGTGGTTTCCTGCACCAACACAAGTGCGAAAAGTGGTTTTTCAACACTAACACAAGTGCAAAAAGTGGTTTTTCAACACTAACACAAGTGCGAAAAGTGGTTTTTCAACACTATCACAAGTGCAAAAAGTGTTTTTTCCACACTAATAAAAGTGCAAAAGTGGTTTCCCGCACCAACACAAGTGTGAAAAGTGGTTTTTCAACACTAACACAAGTGCAAAAAGTGTTTTTTCCACACTAATACAAGTGCAAAAGTGGTTTCCTGCACTAACACAAGTGCGAAAAGTGGTTTTTCAACACTAACACAAGTGCAAAAAGTGTATTTTCCACACTAATACAAGTACAAAAGTGGTTTCCTGCACCAACACAAGTGCGAAAAGTGGTTTTTCAACACTAACACAAGTGCGAAAAGTGGTTTTTCAACACTAACACAAGTGCGAAAAGTCGTTTTTCAACACTATCACAAGTGCAAAAAGTGGTTTTTCCACACTAAAAGAAGTGTAAAGGTGGTTTCCTGCACCAACACAAGTGCGGAAAGTGGTTTTTCAACACTAACACACGTGCGAAAAGTGGTTTTTCAACACTATCACAAGTGCAAAAGTGGTTTCCTGCACCAACACAAGTGCAAAAAGTGGTTTTTCAACACTAACACAAGTGCGAAAAGTGGTTATTCAACACTAACACAAGTGCAAAAAGTGTTTTTTCCACACTACTACAAGTGCAAAAGTGGTTTCCTGCACCAACACAAGTGCAAAAAGTGGTTTTTCAACACTAACACAAGTGCGAAAAGTGGTTTTTCTACACTAACACAGGTGCGAAAAGTGGTTTTCAACACTAACACAAGTGCAAACAGTGGTTTTTCCACACTAATACAAGTGCAAAAGAGGTTTTCAACACTAACACAAGTGCGAAAAGTCGTTTTTCAACACTAACACAAGTGCGAAAATTGGTTTTTCAACACTATCACAAGTGCAAAAGTGGTTTCCTGCACCAACACAAGTGCGAAAAGTGGTTTTTCAACACTAACACAAGTGCGAAAAGTGGTTATTCAACACTAACACAAGTGCAAAAAGTGTTTTTTCCACACTAATACAAGTGCAAAAGTGGTTTCCTGCACCAACACAAGTCCGAAAAGTGGTTTTTCAACACTAACACAAGTGCGAAAAGTGGTTTTTCTACACTAACACAGGTGTGAAAAGTGGTTTTTCCACACTAACACAAGTGCGAACAGTGGTTTTTCCACACTAATACAAGTGCAAAAGTGGTTTCCTGCACCAACACAAGTGCGAAAAGTCGTATTTCAACACTAACACAAGTGCGAAAAGTGGTTTTTCAACACTATCACAAGTGCAAAAAGTGTTTTTTCCACACTAATACAAGTGCAAAAGTGGTTTTTCAACACTAACACAAGTGCGAAAAGTGGTTTTTCAACACTATCACAAGTGCAAAAAGTGTTTTTTCCACACTAATACAAGTGCAAAAGTGGTTTCCTGCACCAACACAAGAGCGAAAAGTGGTTTTTCAACACTAACACAAGTGCGAAAAGTCACTTTTCAACACTAACACAAGTGCGAAAAGTGGTTTTTCAACACTATCACAAGTGCAAAAATTGTTTTTTCCACACGAATAAAAGTGCAAAAGTGGTTTCCCGCACCAACACAAGTGCGAAAAGTGGTTTTTCAACACTAACACAAGTGCGAAAAGTGGTTTTTCAACAATAACACAAGTGCGAAAAGTGGTTTTTTCCACACTAATACAAGTGCAAAAGTGGTTTCCTGCACCAACACAAGTGCGAAAATTGGTTTTTCAACACTAACACAAGTGCGAAAAGTGGTTTTTCAACACTATCACAAGTGCAAAAAGTGTTTTTTCCACACTAATACAAGTGCAAAAGTGGTTTCCTGCACCAACACAAGTGCGAAAAGTGGTTTTTCAACACTAACACAAGTGCAAAAAGTGTTTTTTCCACACTAATACAAGTGCAAAAGTGGTTTCCTGCACCAACACAAGTGCGAAAAGTGGTTTTTCAACACTAACACAAGTGCGAAAAGTGGTTTTTCAACACTAACACAAGTGCGAAAAGTGGTTTTTCAACACTATCACAAGTGCAAAAAGTGTTTTTCCACACTAATACAAGTGCAAAAGTGGTTTCCTGCACCAACACAAGTGCGAAAAGTGGTTTTTCAACACTAACACAAGTGCGAAAAGTGGATTTTCAACACTAACACAAGTGCAAAAAGTGGTTTTTCAACACTATCACAAGTGCAAAAAGTGTTTTTTCCACACTAATACAAGTGCAAAAGTGGTTTCCTGCACCAACATAAGTGCGAAAAGTGGTTTTTCAACACTAACACAAGTGCGAAAAGTGGTTTTTCAACACTAACACAAGTGCGAAAAGTGGTTTTTCCACACTAATACAAGTGCAAAAAGTGGGTTTTCAACACTAACACAAGTGCGAAAAGTGGTTTTTCAACACTATCACAAGTGCAAAAAGTATTTTTTTCCAACTAATACAAGTGCAAAAGTGGTTTCCTGCACCAACACAAGTGCGAAAAGTGGTTTTTCAACACTAACACAAGTGCGAAAAGTGGTTTTTCAACACTAACACAAGTGCGAAAAGTGGTTTTTCCACACTAATAGAAGTGCAAAAGTGGTTTCCTGCACCAACACAAGTGCGAAAAGTGGTTTTTCAATACTAACACAAGTGCGAAAAGTGGTTTTTCAACACTATCACAAGTGCAAAAAGTGTTTTTTCCACACTAATACAAGTGCAAAAGTGGTTTCCTGCACCAACACAAGTGCGAAAAGTGGTTTTTCAACACTAACACAAGTGCGAAAAGTGGTTTTTCAACACTAACACAAGTGCGAAAAGTGGTTTTTCAACACTAACACAAGTGCGAAAAGTGGTTTTTCAACACTAACACAAGTGCAAAAGTGGTTTCCTGCACCAACACAAGTGCAAAAAGTGTTTTTTCAACACTAATACAAGTGCAAAAGTGGTTTCCTGCACCAACACAAGTGCGAAAAGTGGTTTTTCAACACGAACACAAGTGCGAAAAGTGGTTTTACAATACTAACACAAGTGCGAAAAGTGGTTTTTCAACACTAGCACAAGTGCGAAAAGTGTTTTTTCAACACTAACAAAAGTGCGAAAAGTGGTTTTTCAACACTAACACAAGTGCAAAAAGTGGTTTTTCCACACTAATACAAGTGCAAAAGTGGTTTCCTGCACCAACACAAGTGCGAAAAGTGGTTTTTCAACACGAACACAAGTGCGAAAAGTGGTTTTTCAACACTATCACAAGTGCAAAAAGTGTTTTTTCCACACTAATACAAGTGCAAAAGTGGTTCCCTGCACCAACACAAGTGCGAAAAGTGGTTTTTCAACACTAACACAAGTGCGAAAAGTGGTTTTTCTACACTAACACAGGTGCGAAAAGTGGTTTTCAACACTAACACAAGTGCGAACAGTGGTTTTTCCACACTAATACAAGTGCAAAAGTGGTTTTCAACACTAACACAAGTGCGAAAAGTCGTTTTTCAACACTAACACAAGTGCGAAAATTGGTTTTTCAACACTATCACAAGTGCAAAAGTGGTTTCCTGCACCAACACAAGTGCGAAAAGTGGTTTTTCAACACTAACACAAGTGCGAAAAGTGGTTATTCAACACTAACACAGGTGCAAAAAGTGTTTTTTCCACACTAATACAAGTGCAAAAGTGGTTTCCTGCACCAACACAAGTCCGAAAAGTGGTTTTTCAACACTAACACAAGTGCGAAAAGTGGTTTTTCTACACTAACACAGGTGTGAAAAGTGGTTTTTCAACACTAACACAAGTGCGAACAGTGGTTTTTCCACACTAATACAAGTGCAAAAGTGGTTTCCTGCACCAACACAAGTGCGAAAAGTCGTATTTCAACACTAACACAAGTGCGAAAAGTGGTTTTTCAACACTATCACAAGTGCAAAAAGTGTTTTTTCCACACTAATACAAGTGCAAAAGTGGTTTTTCAACACTAACACAAGTGCGAAAAGTGGTTTTTCAACACTATCACAAGTGCAAAAAGTGTTTTTTCCACACTAATACAAGTGCAAAAGTGGTTTCCTGCACCAACACAAGAGCGAAAAGTGGTTTTTCAACACTAACACAAGTGCGAAAAGTCACTTTTCAACACTAACACAAGTGCGAAAAGTGGTTTTTCAACACTATCACAAGTGCAAAAATTGTTTTTTCCACACGAATAAAAGTGCAAAAGTGGTTTCCCGCACCAACACAAGTGCGAAAAGTGGTTTTTCAACACTAACACAAGTGCGAAAAGTGGTTTTTCAACAATAACACAAGTGCGAAAAGTGGTTTTTTCCACACTAATACAAGTGCAAAAGTGGTTTCCTGCACCAACACAAGTGCGAAAATTGGTTTTTCAACACTAACACAAGTGCGAAAAGTGGTTTTTCAACACTATCACAAGTGCAAAAAGTGTTTTTTCCACACTAATACAAGTGCAAAAGTGGTTTCCTGCACCAACACAAGTGCGAAAAGTGGTTTTTCAACACTAACACAAGTGCAAAAAGTGTTTTTTCCACACTAATACAAGTGCAAAAGTGGTTTCCTGCACCAACACAAGTGCGAAAAGTGGTTTTTCAACACTAACACAAGTGCGAAAAGTGGTTTTTCAACACTAACACAAGTGCGAAAAGTGGTTTTTCAACACTATCACAAGTGCAAAAAGTGTTTTTCCACACTAATACAAGTGCAAAAGTGGTTTCCTGCACCAACACAAGTGCGAAAAGTGGTTTTTCAACACTAACACAAGTGCGAAAAGTGGATTTTCAACACTAACACAAGTGCAAAAAGTGGTTTTTCAACACTATCACAAGTGCAAAAAGTGTTTTTTCCACACTAATACAAGTGCAAAAGTGGTTTCCTGCACCAACACAAGTGCGAAAAGTGGTTTTTCAACACTAACACAAGTGCGAAAAGTGGTTTTTCAACACTAACACAAGTGCGAAAAGTGGTTTTTCCACACTAATACAAGTGCAAAAAGTGGGTTTTCAACACTAACACAAGTGCGAAAAGTGGTTTTTCAACACTATCACAAGTGCAAAAAGTATTTTTTTCCAACTAATACAAGTGCAAAAGTGGTTTCCTGCACCAACACAAGTGCGAAAAGTGGTTTTTCAACACTAACACAAGTGCGAAAAGCGGTTTTTCAACACTAACACAAGTGCGAAAAGTGGTTTTTCCACACTAATAGAAGTGCAAAAGTGGTTTCCTGCACCAACACAAGTGCGAAAAGTGGTTTTTCAATACTAACACAAGTGCGAAAAGTGGTTTTTCAACACTATCACAAGTGCAAAAAGTGTTTTTTCCACACTAATACAAGTGCAAAAGTGGTTTCCTGCACCAACACAAGTGCGAAAAGTGGTTTTTCAACACTAACACAAGTGCGAAAAGTGGTTTTTCAACACTAACACAAGTGCGAAAAGTGGTTTTTCAACACTAACACAAGTGCGAAAAGTGGTTTTTCAACACTAACACAAGTGCAAAAGTGGTTTCCTGCACCAACACAAGTGCAAAAAGTGTTTTTTCAACACTAATACAAGTGCAAAAGTGGTTTCCTGCACCAACACAAGTGCGAAAAGTGGTTTTTCAACACGAACACAAGTGCGAAAAGTGGTTTTACAATACTAACACAAGTGCGAAAAGTGGTTTTTCAACACTAGCACAAGTGCGAAAAGTGTTTTTTCAACACTAACAAAAGTGCGAAAAGTGGTTTTTCAACACTAACACAAGTGCAAAAAGTGGTTTTTCCACACTAATACAAGTGCAAAAGTGGTTTCCTGCACCAACACAAGTGCGAAAAGTGGTTTTTCAACACGAACACAAGTGCGAAAAGTGGTTTTTCAACACTATCACAAGTGCAAAAAGTGTTTTTTCCACACTAATACAAGTGCAAAAGTGGTTCCCTGCACCAACACAAGTGCGAAAAGTGGTTTTTCAACACTAACACAAGTGCGAAAAGTGGTTTTTCAACACTATCACAACTGCAAAAAGTGTTTTTTCCACACTAATACAAGTGCAAAAGTGGTTTCCTGCACCAACACAAGTGCGAAAAGTGGTTTTTCAACACTAACACAAGTGCGAAAAGTGGTTTTTCAACACTAACACAAGTGCGAAAAGTGGTTTTTCAACACCATCACAAGTGCAAAAAGTGTTTTTTCCACACTAATACAAGTGCAAAAGTGGTTTCCTGCACCAACACAAGTGCGAAAAGTGGTTTTTCAACACTAACACAAGTGCAAAAAGTGTTTTTTCCACACTAATACAAGTGCAAAAGTGGTTCCCTGCACCAACATAAGTGCGAAACGTGGTTTTTCAACACTAACACAAGTGCGAAAAGTGGTTTTTCAACACTATCACAAGTGCAAAAAGTGTTTTTTCCACACTACTACAAGTGCAAAAGTGGTTTCCTGCACCAACACAAGTGCAAAAAGTGGTTTTTCAACACTAACACAAGTGCGAAAAGTGGTTTTTCTACACTAACACAGGTGCGAAAAGTGGTTTTCAACACTAACACAAGTGCGAACAGTGGTTTTTCCACACTAATACAAGTGCAAAAGTGGTTTCCTCCACCAACACAAGTGCGAAAAGTCGTTTTTCAACACTAACACAAGTGCGAAAAGTGGTTTTTCAACACTATCACAAGTGCAAAAAGTGTTTTTTCCACACTAATACAAGTGCAAAAGTGGTTTTTCAACACTAACACAAGTGCGAAAAGTGGTTTTTCAACACTATTACAAGTGCAAAAAGTGTTTTTTCCACACTAATACAAGTGCAAAAGTGGTTTCCTGCACCAACACAAGTGCGAAAAGTCGTTTTTCAACACTAACACAAGTGCGAAAATTGGTTTTTCAACACTATCACAAGTGCAAAAGTGGTTTCCTGCACCAACACAAGTGCGAAAAGTGGTTTTTCAACACTAACACAAGTGCGAAAAGTGGTTATTCAACACTAACACAAGTGCAAAAAGTGTTTTTCCACACTAATACAAGTGCAAAAGTGGTTTCCTGCACCAACACAAGTCCGAAAAGTGGTTTTTCAACACTAACACAGGTGCGAAAAGTGGTTTTTCTACACTAACACAGGTGTGAAAAGTGGTTTTTCAACACTAACACAAGTGCGAACAGTGGTTTTTCCACACTAATACAAGTGCAAAAGTGGTTTCCTGCACCAACACAAGTGCGAAAAGTCGTATTTCAACACTAACACAAGTGCGAAAAGTGGTTTTTCAACACTATCACAAGTGCAAAAAGTGTTTTTTCCACACTAATACAAGTGCAAAAGTGGTTTTTCAACACTAACACAAGTGCGAAAAGTGGTTTTTCAACACTATCACAAGTGCAAAAAGTGTTTTTTCCACACTAATACAAGTGCAAAAGTGGTTTCCTGCACCAACACAAGGGCGAAAAGTGGTTTTTCAACACTAACACAAGTGCGAAAAGTCGCTTTTCAACACTAACACAAGTGCGAAAAGTGGTTTTTCAACACTATCACAAGTGCAAAAATTGTTTTTTCCACACGAATAAAAGTGCAAAAGTGGTTTCCCGCACCAACACAAGTGCGAAAAGTGGTTTTTCAACACTAACACAAGTGCGAAAAGTGGTTTTTCAACAATAACACAAGTGCGAAAAGTGGTTTTTTCCACACTAATACAAGTGCAAAAGTGGTTTCCTGCACCAACACAAGTGCGAAAATTGGTTTTTCAACACTAACACAAGTGCGAAAAGTGGTTTTTCAACACTATCACAAGTGCAAAAAGTGTTTATTCCACACTAATACAAGTGCAAAAGTGGTTTCCTGCACCAACACAAGTGCGAAAAGTGGTTATTCAACACTAACACAAGTGCAAAAAGTGTTTTTTCCACTCTAATACAAGTGCAAAAGTGGTTTCCTGCACCAACACAAGTGCGAAAAGTGGTTTTTCAACACTAACACAAGTGCGAAAAGTGGTTTTTCAACACTAACACAAGTGCGAAAAGTGGTTTTTCAACACTATCACAAGTGCAAAAAGTGTTTTTCCACACTAATACAAGTGCAAAAGTGGTTTCCTGCACCAACACAAGTGCGAAAAGTGGTTTTTCAACACTAACACAAGTGCGAAAAGTGGATTTTCAACACTAACACAAGTGCAAAAAGTGGTTTTTCAACACTATCACAAGTGCAAAAAGTGTTTTTTCCACACTAATACAAGTGCAAAAGTGGTTTCCTGCACCAACACAAGTGCGAAAAGTGGTTTTTCAACACTAACACAAGTGCGAAAAGTGGTTTTTCAACACTAACACAAGTGCGAAAAGTGGTTTTTCCACACTAATACAAGTGCAAAAAGTGGGTTTTCAACACTAACACAAGTGCGAAAAGTGGTTTTTCAACACTATCACAAGTGCAAAAAGTATTTTTTTCCAACTAATACAAGTGCAAAAGTGGTTTCCTGCACCAACACAAGTGCGAAAAGTGGTTTTTCAACACTAACACAAGTGCGAAAAGTGGTTTTTCAACACTAACACAAGTGCGAAAAGTGGTTTTTCCACACTAATAGAAGTGCAAAAGTGGTTTCCTGCACCAACACAAGTGCGAAAAGTGGTTTTTCAACACTAACACAAGTGCGAAAAGTGGTTTTTCAACACTATCACAAGTGCAAAAAGTGTTTTTTCCACACTAATACAAGTGCAAAAGTGGTTTCCTGCACCAACACAAGTGCGAAAAGTGGTTTTTCAACACTAACACAAGTGCGAAAAGTGGTTTTTCAACACTAACACAAGTGCGAAAAGTGGTTTTTCAACACTAACACAAGTGCGAAAAGTGGTTTTTCAACACTAACACAAGTGCAAAAGTGGTTTCCTGCACCAACACAAGTGCAAAAAGTGTTTTTTCAACACTAATACAAGTGCAAAAGTGGTTTCCTGCACCAACACAAGTGCGAAAAGTGGTTTTTCAACACGAACACAAGTGCGAAAAGTGGTTTTACAATACTAACACAAGTGCGAAAAGTGGTTTTTCAACACTAGCACAAGTGCGAAAAGTGTTTTTTCAACACTAACAAAAGTGCGAAAAGTGGTTTTTCAACACTAACACAAGTGCAAAAAGTGGTTTTTCCACACTAATACAAGTGCAAAAGTGGTTTCCTGCACCAACACAAGTGCGAAAAGTGGTTTTTCAACACGAACACAAGTGCGAAAAGTGGTTTTTCAACACTATCACAAGTGCAAAAAGTGTTTTTTCCACACTAATACAAGTGCAAAAGTGGTTCCCTGCACCAACACAAGTGCGAAAAGTGGTTTTTCAACACTAACACAAGTGCGAAAAGTGGTTTTTCAACACTATCACAACTGCAAAAAGTGTTTTTTCCACACTAATACAAGTGCAAAAGTGGTTTCCTGCACCAACACAAGTGCGAAAAGTGGTTTTTCAACACTAACACAAGTGCGAAAAGTGGTTTTTCAACACTAACACAAGTGCGAAAAGTGGTTTTTCAACACCATCACAAGTGCAAAAAGTGTTTTTTCCACACTAATACAAGTGCAAAAGTGGTTTCCTGCACCAACACAAGTGCGAAAAGTGGTTTTTCAACACTAACACAAGTGCAAAAAGTGTTTTTTCCACACTAATACAAGTGCAAAAGTGGTTTCCTGCACCAACACAAGTGCGAAAAGTGGTTTTTCAACACTAACACAAGTGCGAAAAGTGGTTTTTCAACACTAACACAAGTGCGAAAAGTGGTTTTTCAACACCATCACAAGTGCAAAAAGTGTTTTTTCCACACTAATACAAGTGCAAAAGTGGTTTCCTGCACCAACACAAGTGCGAAAAGTGGTTTTTCAACACTAACACAAGTGCAAAAAGTGTTTTTTCCACACTAATACAAGTGCAAAAGTGGTTTCCTGCACCAACACAAGTGCGAAAAGTGGTTTTTCAACACTAACACAAGTGCGAAAAGTGGTTTTTCAACACTATCACAAGTGCAAAAAGTGTTTTTTCCACACTAATACAAGTGCAAAAGTGGTTTCCTGCACCAACACAAGTGCGAAAAGTGGTTTTTCAACACTAACACAAGTGCAAAAAGTGTTTTTTCCACACTAATACAAGTGCAAAAGTGGTTTCCTGCACCAACACAAGTGCGAAAAGTGGTTTTTCAACACTAACACAAGTGCGTAAAGTGGTTTTTCAACACTAACACAAGTGCGAAAAGTGGTTTTTCAACACTATCACAAGTGCAAAAAGTGTTTTTTCCACACTAATACAAGTGCAAAAGTGGTTTCCTGCACCAACACAAGTGCGAAAAGTGGTTTTTCAACACTAACACAAGTGCAAAAAGTGGATTTTCAACACTAACACAAGTGCGAAAAGTGGTTTTTCAACACTATCACAAGTGCAACAAGTGTTTTTTCCACACTAATACAAGTGCAAAAGTGGTTTCCTGCACCAACACAAGTGCGAAAAGTGGTTTTTCAACACTAACACAAGTGCGAAAAGTGGTTTTTCAACACTAACACAAGTGCGAAAAGTGGTTTTTCCACACTAATAGAAGTGCAAAAGTGGTTTCCTGCACCAACACAAGTGCGAAACGTGGTTTTTCAACACTAACACAAGTGCGAAAAGTGGTTTTTCAACACTATCACAAGTGCAAAAAGTGTTTTTCCACACTAATACAAGTGCAAAAGTGGTTTCCTGCACCAACACAAGTGCGAAAAGTGGTTTTTCAACACTAACACAAGTGCGAAAAGTGGTTTTTCAACACTAACACAACTGCGAAAAGTGGTTTTTCAACACTAACACAAGTGCAAAAAGTGTTTTTTCCACACTAATACAAGTGCAAAAGTGGTTTCCTGCACCAACACAAGTGCGAAAAGTGGTTTTTCAACATTATCACAAGTGCAAAAAGTGTTTTTTCCACACTAATACAAGTGCAAAAGTGGTTTCCTGCACCAACACAAGTGCGAAAAGTGGTTTTTCAACACTAACACAAGTGCGAAAAGTGGTTTTTCAACACTATCACAAGTGCAAAAAGTGTTTTTTCCACACTAATACAAGTGCAAAAGTGGTTTCCTGCACCAACACAAGTGCGAAAAGTGGTTTTTCAACACTAACACAAGTGCAAAAAGTGTTTTTTCCACACTAATACAAGTGCAAAAGTGGTTTCCTGCACCAACACAAGTGCGAAAAGTGGTTTTTCAACACTAACACAAGTGCGTAAAGTGGTTTTTCAACACTAACACAAGTGCGAAAAGTGGTTTTTCAACACTATCACAACTGCAAAAAGTGTTTTTTCCACACTAATACAAGTGCAAAAGTGGTTTCCTGCACCAACACAAGTGCGAAAAGTGGTTTTTCAACACTAACACAAGTGCGAAAAGTGGTTTTTCAACACTAACACAAGTGCGAAAAGTGGTTTTTCAACACCATCACAAGTGCAAAAAGTGTTTTTTCCACACTAATACAAGTGCAAAAGTGGTTTCCTGCACCAACACAAGTGCGAAAAGTGGTTTTTCAACACTAACACAAGTGCGAAAAGTGGTTTTTCAACACTAACACAAGTACGAAAAGTGGTTTTTCAACACTAACACAAGTGCAAAAAGTGTTTTTTCCACACTAATACAAGTGCAAAAGTGGTTTCCTGCACCAACACAAGTGCGAAAAGTGGTTTTTCAACATTATCACAAGTGCAAAAAGTGTTTTTTCCACACTAATACAAGTGCAAAAGTGGTTTCCTGCACCAACACAAGTGCGAAAAGTGGTTTTTCAACACTAACACAAGTGCGAAAAGTGGTTTTTCAACACAAGTGCGAAAAGTGGTTTTTCAACACCATCACAAGTGCAAAAAGTGTTTTTTCCACACTAATACAAGTGCGAAAAGTGGTTTTACAATACTAACACAAGTGCGAAAAGTGGTTTTTCAACACTAGCACAAGTGCGAAAAGTGGTTTTTCAACACTAATACAAGTGCAAAAGTGGTTTCCTGCACCAACACAAGTGCGAAAAGTGGTTTTTCAACACTAACACAAGTGCAAAAAGTGTTTTTTCCACACTAATACAAGTGCAAAAGTGGTTTCCTGCACCAACACAAGTGCGAAAAGTGGTTTTTCAACACTAACACAAGTGCGTAAAGTGGTTTTTCAACACTAACACAAGTGCGAAAAGTGGTTTTTCAACACTATCACAAGTGCAAAAAGTGTTTTTTCCACACTAATACAAGTGCAAAAGTGGTTTCCTGCACCAACACAAGTGCGAAAAGTGGTTTTTCAACACTAACACAAGTGCAAAAAGTGGATTTTCAGCACTAACACAAGTGCGAAAAGTGGTTTTTCAACACTATCACAAGTGCAACAAGTGTTTTTTCCACACTAATACAAGTGCAAAAGTGGTTTCCTGCACCAACACAAGTGCGAAAAGTGGTTTTTCAACACTAACACAAGTGCGAAAAGTGGTTTTTCAACACTAACACAAGTGCGAAAAGTGGTTTTTCCACACTAATAGAAGTGCAAAAGTGGTTTCCTGCACCAACACAAGTGCGAAACGTGGTTTTTCAACACTAACACAAGTGCGAAAAGTGGTTTTTCAACACTATCACAAGTGCAAAAAGTGTTTTTCCACACTAATACAAGTGCAAAAGTGGTTTCCTGCACCAACACAAGTGCGAAAAGTGGTTTTTCAACACTAACACAAGTGCGAAAAGTGGTTTTTCAACACTAACACAAGTGCGAAAAGTGGTTTTTCAACACTATCACAAGTGCAAAAAGTGTTTTTTCCACACTAATACAAGTGCAAAAGTGGTTTCCTGCACCAACACAAGTGCGAAAAGTGGTTTTTCAACACTAACACAAGTGCAAAAAGTGTTTTTTCCACACTAATACAAGTGCAAAAGTGGTTTCCTGCACCAACACAAGTGCGAAAAGTGGTTTTTCAACACTAACACAAGTGCGTAAAGTGGTTTTTCAACACTAACACAAGTGCGAAAAGTGGTTTTTCAACACTATCACAAGTGCAAAAAGTGTTTTTTCCACACTAATATAAGTGCAAAAGTGGTTTCCTGCACCAACACAAGTGCGAAAAGTGGTTTTTCAACACTAACACAAGTGCAAAAAGTGGATTTTCAACACTAACACAAGTGCGAAAAGTGGTTTTTCAACACTATCACAAGTGCAACAAGTGTTTTTTCCACACTAATACAAGTGCAAAAGTGGTTTCCTGCACCAACACAAGTGCGAAAAGTGGTTTTTCAACACTAACACAAGTGCGAAAAGTGGTTTTTCAACACTAACACAAGTGCGAAAAGTGGTTTTTCCACACTAATAGAAGTGCAAAAGTGGTTTCCTGCACCAACATAAGTGCAAAACGTGGTTTTTCAACACTAACACAAGTGCGAAAAGTGGTTTTTCAACACTATCACAAGTGCAAAAAGTGTTTTTCCACACTAATACAAGTGCAAAAGTGGTTTCCTGCACCAACACAAGTGCGAAAAGTGGTTTTTCAACACTAACACAAGTGCGAAAAGTGGTTTTTCAACACTAACACAACTGCGAAAAGTGGTTTTTCAACACTAACACAATTGCGAAAAGTGGTTTTTCAACACTATCACAAGTGCAAAAAGTGTTTTTTCCACACTAATACAAGTGCAAAAGTGGTTTCCTGCACCAACACAAGTGCGAAAAGTGGTTTTTCAACACTAACACAAGTGCGAAAAGTGGATTTTCAACACTAACACAAGTGCGAAAAGTGGTTTTTCAACACTATCACAAGTGCAAAAAGTGTTTTTTTCCACACTAATACAAGTGCAAAAGTGGTTTCCTGCACCAACACAAGTGCGAAAAGTGGTTTTTCAACACTAACACAAGTGCGAAAAGTGGTTTTTCAACACTAACACAAGTGCGAAAAGTGGTTTTTCCACACTAATACAAGTGCAAAAAGTGGGTTTTCAACACTAACAAAAGTGCGAAAAGTGGTTTTTCAACACTATCACAAGTGCAAAAAGTGTTTTTTCCACACTAATACAAGTGCAAAAGTGGTTTCCTGCACCAACACAAGTGCGAAAAGTGGTTTTTCAACACTAACACAAGTGCGAAAAGTGGTTTTTCAACACTAACACAAGTGCGAAAAGTGGTTTTTCAACACTATCACAACTGCAAAAAGTGTTTTTTCCACACTAATACAAGTGCAAAAGTGGTTTCCTGCACCAACACAAGTGCGAAAAGTGGTTTTTCAACACTAACACAAGTGCGAAAAGTGGTTTTTCAACACTAACACAAGTGCGAAAAGTGGTTTTTCAACACCATCACAAGTGCAAAAAGTGTTTTTTCCACACTAATACAAGTGCAAAAGTGGTTTCCTGCACCAACACAAGTGCGAAAAGTGGTTTTTCAACACTAACACAAGTGCGAAAAGTGGTTTTTCAACACTAACACAAGTGCGAAAAGTGGTTTTCAACACTAACACAAGTGCAAAAAGTGTTTTTTCCACACTAATACAAGTGCAAAAGTGGTTTCCTGCACCAACACAAGTGCGAAAAGTGGTTTTCAACATTATCACAAGTGCAAAAAGTGTTTTTTCCACACTAATACAAGTGCAAAAGTGGTTTCCTGCACCAACACAAGTGCGAAAAGTGGTTTTTCAACACTAACACAAGTGCGAAAAGTGGTTTTTCAACACTATCACAAGTGCAAAAAGTGTTTTTTCCACACTAATACAAGTGCAAAAGTGGTTTCCTGCACCAACACAAGTGCGAAAAGTGGTTTTTCAACACTAACACAAGTGCAAAAAGTGTTTTTTCCACACTAATACAAGTGCAAAAGTGGTTTCCTGCACCAACACAAGTGCGAAAAGTGGTTTTCAACACTAACACAAGTGCGTAAAGTGGTTTTTCAACACTAACACAAGTGCGAAAAGTGGTTTTTCAACACTATCACAAGTGCAAAAAGTGTTTTTTCCACACTAATACAAGTGCAAAGTGGTTTCCTGCACCAACACAAGTGCGAAAAGTGGTTTTTCAACACTAACACAAGTGCAAAAAGTGGATTTTCAACACTAACACAAGTGCGAAAAGTGGTTTTTCAACACTATGCACAAGTGCAACAAGTGTTTTTTCCACACTAATACAAGTGCAAAAGTGGTTTCCTGCACCAACACAAGTGCGAAAAGTGGTTTTTCAACACTAACACAAGTGCGAAAAGTGGTTTTTCAACACTAACACAAGTGCGAAAAGTGGTTTTTCCACACTAATAGAAGTGCAAAAGTGGTTTCCTGCACCAACACAAGTGCGAAACGTGGTTTTTCAACACTAACACAAGTGCGAAAGTGGTTTTTCAACACTATCACAAGTGCAAAAAGTGTTTTTCCACACTAATACAAGTGCAAAAGTGGTTTCCTGCACCAACACAAGTGCGAAAAGTGGTTTTTCAACACTAACACAAGTGCGAAAAGTGGTTTTTCAACACTAACACAACTGCGAAAAGTGGTTTTTCAACACTAACACAAGTGCAAAAAGTGTTTTTTCCACACTAATACAAGTGCAAAAGTGGTTTCCTGCACCAACACAAGTGCGAAAAGTGGTTTTTCAACATTATCACAAGTGCAAAAAGTGTTTTTTCACACTAATACAAGTGCAAAAGTGGTTTCCTGCACCAACACAACACAAGTGCGAAAAGTGGTTTTTCAACACTAACACAAGTGCGAAAAGTGGTTTTTCAACACTATCACAAGTGCAAAAAGTGTTTTTTCCACACTAATACAAGTGCAAAAGTGGTTTCCTGCACCAACACAAGTGCGAAAAGTGGTTTTTCAACACTAACACAAGTGCAAAAAGTGTTTTTTCCACACTAATACAAGTGCAAAAGTGGTTTCCTGCACCAACACAAGTGCGAAAAGTGGTTTTTCAACACTAACACAAGTGCGTAAAGTGGTTTTTCAACACTAACACAAGTGCGAAAAGTGGTTTTTCAACACTATCACAAGTGCAAAAAGTGTTTTTTCCACACTAATACAAGTGCAAAAGTGGTTTCCTGCACCAACACAAGTCCGAAAAGTGGTTTTTCAACACTAACACAGGTGCGAAAAGTGGTTTTTCTACACTAACACAGGTGTGAAAAGTGGTTTTTCAACACTAACACAAGTGCGAACAGTGGTTTTTCCACACTAATACAAGTGCAAAAGTGGTTTCCTGCACCAACACAAGTGCGAAAAGTCGTATTTCAACACTAA